>NW_026651684.1:7500-50000 GCF_029873635.1 Malania oleifera | reverse complement strand
ATCAAGGATTCTTCCTTGTGGCGTTCAAATTTTATACCTTCGGTTCATGATTAATCTATAATCATTGGGTCGGGGTTTGTTACTTTATACTTTCGGTTCACGTTTCACTTATAAACGTTGGGTCGGAGTTTCCAATCAAAATCTGAATTTTAGCTTTCTTGGGCAAGCATTCCAACATTGTTTGCCGGGTCTCAACGCGTGTCGACTGAGGTTCGCATCATTAGGGTTTAGGATTTATAGTTTCGGGTTTAAGGTTTAGGGTTGAGGGATTAGGGTTTCAGTTTTAGGGTTTTGGGTTTAGGGTTTTGGGTTTAGGGTTTTATGTTTTGGGTTTAGGGTTTAGGGTTTAGGTTTTAGGGTTTAGGGTTTAGGGTTTCGGGTTTCGTGTTTTGAGCTTAGGGTTTAAGATTTAGGGTTTTGGGTTTAGGGTTTAGGGTTTTGGGTTTAGGGTTTAGGGTTTTGGGTTTTGGGTTTAGGGTTTTGGGTTTAGAGTTTTGGGTCTTGGGTTTAGTGCTTAGGGTTTAGGGTTTTGGGTTTAGGGTTTCAGGTTTAGGGTTTAGGGTTTTGGGTGTTTAGAGTTTAGGGTTAGGGTTTAGGGTTTAGGGTTTATGGTTGAGGTTTTAGGGTTTAGGGTTAATGGTTTTAGTGTTTCGGTTTTGGGGTTTAGTGTTCCTGGTTTAGGGTTTAGGGTTTTGGGTTTAGGGTTTGGGGTTAGGGTTTGGGGTGGGGGTTTAGGATTTAGGGTTTAGGGTTTAGGGTTTCGAGTTTAGGGTTTATGATTTAGGGTTTAGGGTTTAGGGTTTAGGGTTTATGGTTTAGGTGTTTAGGTTTTAGGGTTTCGGTTTTGGGGTTTAGGGTTCTGGGTTTAGGGTTTAAGTTTTAGGGTTTTGGGTTTAGGGTTTAGGGTTTAGGGTTTGGGGTTAGGGTTTGGGGTGAGGCTTTAGGGTTTAGGGTTACAAGTTAGGGTTTCGGGTTTAGGGGTTCGGGTTTAGGGTTTCAGGTGTAGGGTTTAGGGTTTGGGCTTAAGAGTTTAGGGTTTAGGGTTTATGGTTGAGGGTTTCAGGTTTAGGGTTTACGGTTTAGGGTTCAGGGTTTAGGATTTAGTGTTTAGGGTTTAGTGTTTACGATTTAAAGTTTTTGGTTTAGGGTTTAGGGTTTAGGCTTTCGGGTTTAGCATTTAGGGTTTAGTGTTTTGGGGTTAGGGTTTAGGGTTTATGGTTTAGGGTTTGGGTTTTAAGGTTTAGGCTTCTTGGTTTAGGTTTTAGGGTTTAGGGTTTACAGTTTAGGGTTTGTGGTTATGGTTTGAGGTTAGGGTTTGGGGTTCGTGTTTCGTATTTAGGGTTTAGTCTTTAGCGTTTATGGTTTAGGGTTTAGGGTTTAGGGTTTCGAGTTTGGGGTCTTGGTTTAGGGTTTAGGGTTTAGGGTTTAGGGTTTAGGGTTTAGGGTTTAGTGTTTAGGGTTTAGGGTTTAGGGTTTAGGGTTTAAGGTTTAGGCTTTTGGGTTTAGCATTTAGGGTTTAGTGTTTTGGGGTTAGGGTTTAGGGTTTATGGTTTAGGGTTTGGGTTTTAAGGTTTAGGGTTCTGGGTTTCGGTTTTAGGGTTTAGAGTTTACAGTTTAGGGTTTGTGGTTATGGTTTGAGGTTAGGGTTTGGGGTTCGTGTTTCATATTTAGGGTTTAGTGTTTAGCGTTTGTGGTTTAGGGTTTATGGTTTTGGGTTTAGGGTCTCGGTTTATGGTTTAGGGTTTGCGGTTTAGGGTTTTGGGTTTAGGGTTTAGTGTTCAGGGTTTAGGGTTTAGGGTTTAGGTTTTTAGGTTTTCGGCTTTGGGTTTTAGGGTTCAGGGTTTTGGGTTTTTGGTTTTGGGTTTGGGCTTTAGGGTTTAGGGTTTAGGGTTTTGGATTTAGGGTTTAGGGTCTAGGTTTTAGGGTTTAGGGTTTAGTGTTTACGGTTTAGAGTTTTGGGTTTAGGGTTTTTGGTTTAGGGTTTAGGGTTTAGGCTTTCGGGTTTAGCATTTAGGGTTTAGGGTTTTGGGGTTAGGGTTTAGGGTTTAGGGTTTGGGGTTAGGGATTGGGGTTAGGGTTTAGGGTTTAGGGTTTAGGGTTTAGGTTTTAGGGTTTAGGGTTTAGGCTTTCGTGTTTCGGGTTTAGGGTTTAGGTTTTAGGGGGGTTTAGTGTTTATGGTTTAGAATTTTTGGTTCAGGGTTTTTGGAAAGGGTTTAGGGTTTTGGCTTTCGGGTTTAGCATTTAGGGTTAGTGTTTTGGGGTTAGGGTTTAGGGTTTATGGTTTAGGGTTTGGGTTTTAAGGTTTAGGGTTCTGGGTTTAGGTTTTAGGGTTTAGCGTTTATGGTTTAGGGTTTGTGGTTATGGTTTGAGGTTAGGGTTTGGGGTTCGTGTTTCATATTTAGGGTTTAGTGTTTAGCATTTATGGTTTAGGTTTTAGGGTTTCGGGTTTCGGGTTTAGGGTCTCGGTTTAGGGTTTAGGGTTTGCGGTTTAGGGTTTTGGGTTTAGGGTTTAATGTTCAGGGTTTTGGGTTTAGGGTTTAGGGTTTAGGTCTTTGGGTTTTCGGCTTTGGGTTTTAGGGTTTAGGGTTTTGGGTTTTTTGTTTAGGGTTTGGGCTTGAGGGTTTTGGGTTTAGGGTTTTGGATTTAGGGTTTAGGGTCTAGGGTTTAGGGTTTAGGGTTTAGTGTTTACGGTTTAGAGTTTTGGGTATAGGGTTTTTGGTCTAGGGTTTAGGGTTTAGGCTTTCGGGTTTAGCATTTAGGGTTTAGGGTTTTGGGGTTAGGGTTTGGGGTTAGGGATTGGGGTTAGGGTTTAGGGTTTGTGGTTATTGTTTGAGGTTAGGGTTTGGGGTTCGTGTTTCATATTTAGGGTTTAGTGTTTAGCGTTTATGGTTTAGGGTTTAGGGTTTAGGGTTTCGGGTTTAGGGTCTCGGTTTAGGGTTTAGAGTTTGCGGTTTAGGGTTTAGGGTTTAGGGTTTAGTGTTCAGGGTTTAGGGTTTAGGGTTTAGGGTTTAGGGTTTAGGTCTTTAGGTTTTCGGCTTTGGGTTTTGGGTTTTTGGTTTAGGGTTTGGGCTTTAGGGTTTTGGGTTTAGGGTTTTGGATTTAGGGTTTAGGGTTTAGTGTTTACGGTTTAGAGTTTTAGGAATAGGGTTTTTGGTTTAGGGTTTAGGTTTTAGGCTTTCGGGTTTAGCATTTAGGGTTTAGGGTTTTGGGGTTAGGGTTTAGGGTTTAGGTGTTCAGGTTTTAGGGTTTGGGTGTTAAGGTTTAGGGTTCTGGGTTTAGGGTTTAGTGTTTAGGGTTTAGGGTTTAGGGTTTAGGTTTTAGGAATTAGGCTTTGGGTTTTAGGGTTTCGTGTTTCGTGTTTCGGGTTTAGGGTTTAGGTTATAGGGTTTAGTATTTATGGTTTATGGTTTAGGGTTTCGGGTTTAGGATTTAGCGTTTAGGGTTTGGGGTTTAGTGTATTGGTTTTCGATTTAGGGTTTAGGGTTTCGGGTTTTGGGTTTCGTGTTTTGGGTTTAGGGTTTAGGGTTCATGGTTTAGGGTTTAGGGTTTGGGGTTAGGGTTTCAGATTTGGGTTTCGAGTTTAGGGTTTTGGGTTTGGGGTTTCAGGTTTAAGGTTTACGGTTTAGGGTTTAGGTTTTAGGGTTTAGGGTTTAGCGTTGAGGGTTTTGGGTTTAGTGTTTAGGGTTTTGATGAGAATCAATAAGCACCATGGAAGGACCCATTACATGTTTTAGTTGGGCCTATCAGTAGAGCGAGATCCCAAAACATCAAAGAAATACTTCACGGGCTGATTCAAGATATTTGGGCTTATTCAAAAATGGGGCACTCCAAGCATGGCCCAAAGAAAGATGAAGACTTACTAAACTTAATTCAAGTTTGTGATGGAGCTAATCTTACTTAATGACTCTAATCTCCTTATTAATAATTGTGTGCTAATTCAAATATGGGATTTGACTTAATGGTGTATTGCAAGGCAACTTAGCTTGCATAGGATTTTAGTAAGTTGTGAGAGTCATTAATGTGTCTAGTAAGTTGGTATATTTAATGTCCTTGTCTCCCATGTTTGTATGGGAATTGCTAAGTATTTAATGTTCTTGTCTCCCATGTTTGTGTGGGAATTGTTAAGTGGTTAATGTCCTTGTCTCCGATATTAGCTATATATATCTTACCATTGTAAGAAGGAAAAGAATAGAAATAAAAATGTGAAGCTTTGAGGCTTTGTTTCTTCTTGGTTCTTTTGAAGAACTTTTCGAACTTATCGGGATTTCCCGTGGCGTTCACCAATGACTTATCAAACGGCTTTCCACCACCGTTTGTGGCGTCTTCCTTATACCAAGGTTCGTGTTTCGCTCTAAACAATGGGTTGAGGTCGTATATACCAAAGTTCTTGTTTGTCGTAAACAACGGGTCGAGGTCTACCATTCATATCTATCCAAAAATCTGAATTTTAGCTTTCTTGGGCAAGCATTCCAATATTGGTTGTTGGGTCTCAACGCGTGTCGATTGAGGTTCGCATCAGGTTTCGAGTTTAGGGTTTAGGAGTTGGGATTTAGGGTTTAGGGATTAGGGTTTATGGTTTCAGGTTTAGGGTTTTGGGTTTTGGGTTTTGGGTTTTGGGTTTAGGGTTTTGGGGTTTAGGGTTTTAGGTTTAGGGTTTACGGTTTAGGGTCCAGAGTTTCGGGTTTCAAGTTTAGGGTTAAGGGTTTAGCGTTGTGGGTTTAGGGTTTAGGGTTTAGGTTTTAGGGTTTAGGCTTTCGTGTTTCGGGTTTAGGGTTTAGGGTTTAGGGTTTAGTGTTTACGGTTTAGAGTTTTGGGTTTAGGGTTTTTGGTTTAGGTTTTAGGGTTTAGGCTTTCGTGTTTCGGGTTTAGGGTTTAGGGTTTAGGGTTTTTGGTTTAGGGTTTAGGGTTTAGGCTTTCGGGTTTAGCATTTAGGGTTGTGTTTTGGGGTTAGGGTTTAGGGTTTATGGTTTTGGGTTTGGGTTTTAAGGTTTAGGGTTCTGGGTTTAGGTTTTAGGGTTTAGGGTTTATGGTTTAGGGTTTGTGGTTATGGTTTGAGGTTAGGGTTTGGGGTTCGTGTTTCGTATTTAGGGTTTAGTGTTTAGCGTTTATGGTTTAGGGTTTAAGGTTTAGGGTTTCGGGTTGTGGGTCTCGATTTAGGGTTTAGGGTTTAGGGTTTAGGGTTTAGTAATCAAGGTTTAGGGTTTAGGGTTTTGGGTTAAGGGTTTAGGTCTTTAGGTTTTCGGCTTTGGGTTTTAGGGTTTAGGGTTTTGGGTTTTAGGTTTAGGGTTTGGGCTTTAGGCATTTGGGTTTAGGGTTTAGGGTTTTGGATTTAGGGTTTAGGGTCTAGGGTTTAGGGTTTAGGGTTTAGTGTTTACGGTTTAGAGTTTTGGTTTAGGGTTAAGGTTTTAGGCTTTCGGGTTTTACATTTAGGGTTTAGGGTTTTGGGGTTAGGGGTTAGGGTTTAGGGTTTAGGGTTTCGGGTTAGGGATTGAGGTTTAGGGTTTAGGGTTTAGGGTTTAGGTGTTTAGGTTTTAGGGTTTGGGTTTTGAGGTTTAGGGTTCTGGGTTTAGGGTTTAGAGTTTAGAGTTTAGGGTTTAGTGTTTAGGCTTTGGGGTTTAGGGTTTCGGGTTTCGTGTTTCGGGTTTAGGATTTAGGGTATAGGGTTTTGTGTTTATGGTTTATAGTTTAGGGTTTTGGGTTTAGGATTTCGCGTTCAGGGTTCAGGGTTTTTGGTTTTCGGTTTAGGGTTTAGTGTTTCGGGTTTAGGGTTTTGGGTTTAGGGTTTGTGGTTAGGGTTTCAAATTTGGGTTTTGAGTTTAGGGTTTTGGGTTTAGGGTTTAGGGTTTACGGTTTAGGGTTTAGCGTTGAGGGTTTTGGGTTTAGTGTTTAGGGTTTCGAGTTTAGGGTTTAGGGTTTAGGGATTAGGGTTTATGGTTTGAGTTTTGGGTTTTGGGTTTTGGGTTTTGGGTTTAGAGTTTAGGGTTTTGGGTTTAGGGTTTACGGTTTTGGGTTTAGGTTTTTGGGTTTAGGGTTTAGCGTTGAGGGTTTTGGGTTTAGTGTTTAGGGTTTCGAGTTTAGGGTTTAGGGTTTAGGGATTAGGGTTTATGGTTTGAGGTTTTGGGTTTTGGGTTTTGGGTTTTGGGTTTTGGGTTTAGAGTTTAGGGTTTCAAGTTTTGGGTTTACGGTTTAGGGTCCAGGGTTTCGGGTTTCAAGTTTAGGTTTTAGGGTTTATCGTTGTGGGTTTAGGATTTAGGGTTAGGTTTTAGGGTTTAGGGTTTAGGCTTTTATGTTTCGGGTTTAGGGTTTAGTGTTTACGGTTTAGGGTTCTGGGTTTAGTGTTTAGGGTTTAGGGTTTTCGGTTAGGATTTGGAGTTAGCGTTTCGGATTTTAGGTTTAGGGCTTAGGGTTTAGAGTTTAGGGTTAGGATTTAGTATTTACGGTTTTGGGTTTTAGGTTTAGGGTTTAGGGCTTAGGGTTTAAGGTTTAGGGTTTGCGTTTAGGATTTGGGGTAAAGGTTTAGGATTTTTGGTTTATGGTTTTTGGTTTGGGTTTGGGGTTAGGGTTTCGTATTTAGGGTCTAGGGGGTTTATGTGTTTAGGTTTTAGGGTTTCAGTTTTAAGGTTTAAGGTTCTGGGTTTAGGGTTTAGGGTTTAGGGTTTAGGGTTTAGGGCTAAGGGTTTAGGGTGTAGAGCTTTGGGTTTAGGTTAAGTGTTTCGGGTTTAGGGTTTTGGGTTTAGCGTTCGGCGTTTAGGGATTAGGGTTTAGGGCTTTTGGGTTAGGGTTTAGGGTTTAGGGTTTCGGGTGTAGGGTTTCAGGTTTTGGGTTTAGGGTTTAGGGTTTATGGTTTAGGGTTTCGAGTTTAGGGTTTAGGGTTTAGTGTTTAGGGTTCCAGGTTTAGGGTTTTTGGTTTAGGGTTTAGGGTTTATGGTTTAGGGTTTAGGGTTTCAGGTTTCGGGTTTCGATTTAGGGTTTTGGGTTTAGGGTTTAGGGTTTAGGGTTTAAGGTTTAGCGTTTAGGGCTTCGGGTTTTGGGTTTCGGGTTTTGTGTTTCGGGTTTAGGGTTTAGGGTTTATCGTTTAAGGTTTAGTGTTTACGGTTTAGAGTTTCGGGTTTAGGATTTTTGGTTTAGGGTTTAGGGTTTAGGGTTTGGGGTTTAGCGTTCAAGG
Organism: Malania oleifera; assembly: GCF_029873635.1. Lineage (NCBI taxonomy): Eukaryota > Viridiplantae > Streptophyta > Magnoliopsida > Santalales > Ximeniaceae > Malania > Malania oleifera. Next base: position 42,835 of record NW_026651684.1, on the reverse strand, counting down.
TTTAGGGTTTGGGGTTTAGGGTTTAGGGTTTCGGGTTTAGGGTTTAGGGTTTAGGGTTTCGGGTTTGGGGTTTAGAATTTAGGGTTTAGGGTTTAGGGTTTAGGGTTTAGCGTTTAGGGTTTAGGTTTTAGTGTTTAGGGTTTAGGGTTTAGGGTTTCGGGTTTTGGGTTTAGGGTTGAGGGTTTCCAGTTCCGGGTTTAGGGTTTAGGGTTTAGGGTTTTGCGTTTAGGGTTGGGAGTTAGGGTTTGGGGTTAGGGTTTAGGATTTTGGGTTTAGGGTTTAGTGTTTAGGGTTTAGGGTTTAAGGTTTAGGGTTCAGGGTTGAGGGTTTAGATGTTTAGGTTTTAGGGTTTAGGGTTCTGCGTTTATCGTTTAGGGGTTTGGGTTTTGGATTTAGGGTTTAGGGTTTGGGGTTTGGGTTTGGTGTTAGGATTTAGGATTTAGGGTTTAGGGTTTTGGGTTAGTGTTTAGGGTTTAGGGTTTAAGGTTTAGGGTTTAGGTGTTTAGGTTTTAGGGTTTGGGTTTTAAGGTTTAGGGTTTGGGGTTTAGGGTTTAGGGTTTATGGTTTACAGTTTAGGGTTATGGTTTGAGGTTAGGGTTTGGGGTTCGAGTTTCGTATTTAGGGTTTAGGGTTTAGCGTTTAGGGTTTAGAGTTTAGGTTTTAGGGTTTCGGGTTTATGGTCTCGGGTTTAGGGTTTAGGGTTTACGGTTTAGGTTTTACAATTTAGGGTTTAGGGTTTAGGGTTTAGGGTTTAGGGTTAGGGTTTGGGGTGAGGGTTTAGGATTTAGGGTTTGGAGTTTAGGGTTTAGGGTTTATGGTTACGGGTTAGGGTTTCTGGTTTAGGGTTTCGGTTTCAAGGTTTCTGGTGTAGGGTTTAGGGTTTGGTGTTTAGGGTTTAGGTTTTAGGGTTTAGGGTTTCGAGTTTAGGGTTTGGGGTTTAGGGTCTAGGGTTTCGGACTTAGTGTTTAGGGTTTCAGGTTTAGGGTTTAGGGTTTTTGGTTTTGGGTTTAGGGTTTAGGGTTTAGTGTTTAGGGTTTAGGGTTTCGAGGTTTTGGTGTCGAGTTTAGTGTTTAGGGTTTAGAGTTTAATGTTTAGGGTTTAGGGTTTATGGTTTAGGGTTTCGAGTTTAGGGTTTAGGGTTTAGGGTTTAGGGTTCCAGGTTTAGGGTTTAGGGTTTAGGGTTTTTGGTTTAGGGTTTTCGGTTTAGGGTTTAGGGTTTATGGTTTAGGGTTTAGGGTTTCAGGTTTCGGGTTTCGATTTAGGGTTTTGGGTTTAGGGTTTAGGGTTTAGGGTTTAGGGTTTAAGGTTTAGCGTTTAGGGCTTCGGGTTTTGGGTTTCGGGTTTTGTGTTTCGGGTTTAGGGTTTAGGGTTTATCGTTTAAGGTTTAGTGTTTACGGTTTAGAGTTTCGGGTTTAGGATTTTTGGTTTAGGGTTTAGGGTTTAGGGTTTGGGTTTTAGCGTTCAAGGTTTAGGGTTTGGGGTTTAGGGTTTAGGGTTTAGGGTTTAGGGTTTCGGGTTTGGGGTTTAGAATTTAGGGTTTAGGGTTTAGGGTTTAGGGTTTAGCGTTTAGGGTTTAGGTTTTAGTGTTTAGGGTTTAGGGTTTAGGGTTTAGGGTTTCGGGTTTTGGGTTTAGGGTTGAGGGTTTCCAGTTCCGGGTTTAGGGTTTAGGGTTTAGGGTTTAGGGTTTTGCGTTTAGGGTTGGGAGTTAGGGTTTGGGGTTAGGGTTTAGGATTTTGGGTTTAGGGTTTAGTGTTTAGGGTTTAGGGTTTAAGGTTTAGGGTTCAGGGTTGAGGGTTTAGATGTTTAGGTTTTAGGGTTTAGGGTTCTGCGTTTATCGTTTAGGGGTTTGGGTTTTGGATTTAGGGTTTAGGATTTAGGGTTTAGGGTTTGGGGTTTGGGTTTGGTGTTAGGGTTTAGGATTTAGGGTTTAGGGTTTTGGGTTTAGTGTTTAGGGTTTAGGTTTTAAGGTTTAGGGTTTAGGTGTTTAGGTTTTAGGGTTTGGGTTTTAAGGTTTAGGGTTTGGGGTTTAGGGTTTAGGGTTTATGGTTTACAGTTTAGGGTTATGGTTTGAGGTTAGGGTTTGGGGTTCGAGTTTCGTATTTAGGGTTTAGGGTTTAGCGTTTAGGGTTTAGAGTTTAGGTTTTAGGGTTTCGGGTTTATGGTCTCGGGTTTAGGGTTTAGGGTTTACGGTTTAGGTTTTACAATTTAGGGTTTGGGGTTTAAGGTTTAAGGGTTTGGGGTTAGGGTTTGGGGTGAGGGTTTAGTGTTCAGGGTTTAGGGTTTAGAGTTTAGGGTTTAGGGTTTAGGGTTACGGGTTACGGGTTAGGGTTTCTGGTTTAGGTTTTCGGGTTTAGGGTTTCAGGTGTTGGGTTTAGGGTTTGGTGTTATGGGTTTAGGTTTTAGGGTTTAGGGTTTCGAGTTTAGGGTTTGGGGTTTAGGGTCTAGGGTTTCGGACTTAGTGTTTAGGGTTTCAGGTTTAGGGTTTAGGGTTTTTGGTTTTGGGTTTTGGGTTTCGGGTTTTGGGTTTAGGGTTTAGGGTTTAGGGTTTAGTGTTTAGGGTTTAGGGTTTCGAGGTTTTGGTGTCGAGTTTAGTGTTTAGGGTTTAGGGTTTAATGTTTAGGGTTTAGGGTTTATGGTTTAGGGTTTCGAGTTTAGGGTTTAGGGTTTAGGGTTTAGGGTTCCAGGTTTAGGGTTTAGGGTTTAGGGTTTTTGGTTTAGGGTTTTCGGTTTAGGGTTTAGGGTTTATGGTTTAGGGTTTAGGGTTTCAGGTTTCGGGTTTCGATTTAGGGTTTTGGGTTTAGGGTTTAGTGTTTAGGGTTTAGGGTTTAAAGTTTAGCGTTTAGGGCTTCGGGTTTTGGGTTTCGGGTTTTGTGTTTCGGGTTTAGGGTTTAGGGTTTATCGTTTAAGGTTTAGTGTTTACGGTTTAGAGTTTCGGGTTTAGGATTTTTGGTTTAGGGTTTAGGGTTTAGGGTTTGGGTTTTAGCGTTCAAGGTTTAGGGTTTGGGGTTTAGGGTTTAGGGTTTCGGGTTTAGGGTTTAGGGTTTAGGGTTGCGGGTTTGGGGTTTAGAATTTAGGGTTTAGGGTTTAGGGTTTAGGGTTTAGCGTTTAGGGTTTAGGTTTTAGTTTTTAGGGTTTAGGGTTTAGGGTTTCGGGTTTTGGGTTTAGGGTTGAGGGTTTCCAGTTCCGGGTTTAGGGTTTAGGGTTTAGGGTTTAGGGTTTTGCGTTTAGGGTTGGGAGTTAGGGTTTGGGGTTAGGGTATAGGATTTTGGGTTTAGGGTTTAGGGTTTAAGGTTTAGGGTTCAGGGTTGAGGGTTTAGATGTTTAGGTTTTAGGGTTTAGGGTTCTGCGTTTATCGTTTAGTTGTTTGGGTTTTGGATTTAGGGTTTAGGATTTAGGGTTTAGGGTTTGGGGTTTGGGTTTGGTGTTAGGGTTTAGGATTTAGGGTTTAGGGTTTTGGGTTTAGTGTTTAGGGTTTAGGGTTTAAGGTTTCGGGTTTAGGTGTTTAGGTTTTAGGGTTTGGGTTTTAAGGTTTAGGGTTTGGGGTTTAGGGTTTAGGGTTTATGGTTTACAGTTTAGGGTTATGGTTTGAGGTTAGGGTTTGGGGTTCGAGTTTCGTATTTAGGGTTTAGGGTTTAGCATTTAGGGTTTAGAGTTTAGGTTTTAGGGTTTCGGGTTTATGGTCTCGGGTTTAGGGTTTAGGGTTTACGGTTTAGGTTTTACAATTTAGGGTTTAGGGTTTAAGGTTTAAGGGTTTGGGGTGAGGGTTTAGTGTTCAAGGTTTAGGGTTTAGAGTTTAGGGTTTAGGGTTTAGGGTTTAGGGTTACGGGTTAGGGTTTCTGGTTTAGGTTTTCGGGTTTAGGGTTTCAGGTGTTGGGTTTAGGGTTTGGTGTTATGGGTTTAGGTTTTAGGGTTTAGGGTTTCGAGTTTAGGGTTTGGGGTTTAGGGTCTAGGGTTTCGGACTTAGTGTTTAGGGTTTCAGGTTTAGGGTTTAGGGTTTTTGGTTTTGGGTTTTGGGTTTTGGGTTTTGGGTTTAGGGTTTAGGGTTTAGGGTTTAGTGTTTAGGGTTTAGGGTTTCGAGGTTTTGGTGTCGAGTTTAGTGTTTAGGGTTTAGGGTTTAATGTTTAGGGTTTAGGGCTTCCAGTTTCGAGTTTTGGGTTTAGGGTTTTGGGTTTTGGGTTTTGGGTTTGGGGTTTAACGTTTAAGGTTTAGTGTTTACGGTTTAGAGTTTTGTGTTTGGGGTTTTTCGTTTAGGGTTGAGGGTTTAGGGTTTGGGGTTTAGCGTTCAGGGTTTAGGGTTTGGGGTTTTGGGTTTCGGGTTTAGGGTTTTGGGTTTAGGGTTTGGGGTTTAGAATTTAGGGTTTAGGGTTTAGGGTTTAGGGTTTAGGGTTTAGGGGTTTGGGTTTAGGTTTTAGTGTTTAGGGTTTGGGGTTTAGGGTTTTGGGTTTCAGGGTTCGGGTTTCGGGTTTAGGGTTTAGGGTTTAGGGTTTAGGGTTTAGGGTTTCTGGTTTTGGGTTTAGGGTTTAGGGTTTAGGGTTTAGGGTTTAGGGTTTCAGGTTTAGGGTTTAGCGTTTAGAGTTTAGGGTTTAGGGTTTAGGGTTTGGGGTGAGGGTTTAGGATTTTTGGTTTAGGGTTTAGTGTTTAGGGTTTAGGGAGGGTTTAGGGTTTAGGTGCTTAGGTTTTAGGGTTTGGGTTTTACGGTTTAGGGTTCTGCGTTTATTGTTTAGGGTTTTGGGTTTAGGAATTAGGGTTTAGGGTTTAGGGTTTAGGGTTTAGGGTTTAGGGTTTGGGGTTAGGGTTTCAGATTTGTGTTTCGAGTTTAGGGTTTACGGTTTACGGTTTAGGGTTCAGGGTGTAGGGTTTAGGGTTTAGTGTTTTGCATTTCGGGTTTAGGTGTTTAGGTGTTTAGGTTTTAGGGTTCATGTTTTAGGGTTTAGGGTTGTGGGTTTAGGGTTTAGGTTTTAGGGTTTAGGGTTTAAGGTTAAGGTTTTAGGGTTTGGGGTTAGGGTTTGGGGTAAGGGTTTAAGATTTAGGGATTAGAGTTTAGGGTTTAGGGTTTAGGATTTTGGGTTTAGGGTTACGGGTTAGGGTTTCGTGTTTATGGTTTCGGGTTTAGGGTTTCGGGTTTAGCATTTTGGGTTTAGGGTTTACGGTTTAGGGGTTCGTGTTTCAGGTTTTGGGTTTCGAGTTTTGGGTTTAGGGTTTTGGGTTTTGGGTTAGTTTAGTGTTTAGGGTTTAGGGTTTTGGGTTTTGTGTTTTGTACTTGGGGTTTCGGCTTTTTTGTTTAAGGTTTAGGGTTTAGGGTTTTTAGGTTCCAGGGTTTACGGTTTAGTTTTTAGGGTTTTGGGTTTAGGGTTTTGGATTTAGAGTTTAGGGTTTAGGGTTTCGATGATTTATGGTTTGGGGTTCTAGGTTTAGGGTTTGGAGTTTAGGGTTTAGGGTTTAGGGTTTGGGGTTAGGGTTTAGGGTTTTGGGTTTACGTTTTAGGGTTTCGGGTTTAGGGTATGGGGTTAGGGTTTCAGGTTTACAGTTTCTGGTTTAAGGTTTTAGGTTTACGGTTTTCGGTTTTGGATTTATGGTTTTGGGTTTTGGGTTTAGCGTTTATGGTTTAGGGTTTACAATTAGGGTTTCGGGTTTCGGGTTTCATGTTTTGGGTTTCGGGATTAAGGTTTATGGTTTTGGGTTTAGGGTTTAGGTTTTAGAGTTTAGGGTTTAGATTTTAGGGTTTGGGTTTTAGGGTTAGGGTTTAGGGTTTGTGGTTTGTGGTTTACGATTTAGGGTTTAGGGTTTAGGGTTGAAGGTTAGGGTTTAGGGTTAGCGTTTGGGGTTAGGGTTTCGTATTAGGGTTTAGGCTTTAGGGTTTAGGGTTTAGGGTTTAGGTCTTTAAGTTTTAGGGTTTTGGTTTTAGAGTTTAGGGTTTAAGGTTTTGGGTTTAGGGTTTAGGGTTTAGGATTTAGGGTTTGGGGTTTCGGGTTCCGGCTTAGGGTTTGGTGTTAAGGTTTCAGATTTAGGGTTTTGGGTCTAGGGTTTAGGGTTTAGTGTTTAGGTTTTAGGGTTTGCAGTTAGGTTTACGGGTTGGGGTTTAGGGTTTGGGGTTTGGGGTATTGGGTTTAGGGTTTAGTGTTTGCGCTTAGGGTTTGGGGTTAGGGTTTTAGGATTTAGGGTTTAGGGTTTAGGGTTTAGGTGTTTAGGTTTTAGGGTTTGGGTTTTTGGTTTAGGGTTCTGGGTTTAGGGTTTAGGGTTTAGGGTTTTTGATTTATTGTTTAGGGTCTAGGGTTTAGGGTTTTGTGTTATTGGGTTTAGGGTTTGGCGTTTCGGGTTAAGGGTTTTTGTTTTGGCGTTAGGGTTTTTGGTTTCGGGTTTTTAGGGTCTAGGGTTTAGGGTTTTTGGTTTATGGTTTTTTGGGTCTAGGGTTTTGGGTTTAGGGTTTAGGGTCTAGTGTTTTGTTGTTTACGGTTTTGGGTTAGGGTTTGGCGTTTAGTGTTTACGGTTTAAGGTTTAGGTTTTAACGTGTAGAGTTTAGGGTTTAAGGTTTAGGGGTTTGTATTTAGGGTTTAGGATTTTAGGGTTTAGGGTTTAGGGTTTGGGGTTTAGGTGTTTAGTTTTTAGGGTTTAGGTTTTAGGGTATAGGGTTTAGGGTTTAGGATTTAGGGTTTTTATGTAGGGTTTTGGCATGAGGGTTTGGGGTTTAGAGTTTAAGATTTTGTGTTTAAAATTTGGGGTTTAGGGTTTTGAGTTTAGGCCTTTGGGTTTTGGGTTTTGGGTTTTGAGTTAGGGTTTAGGGTATAGTTTTTTGGGTTTTGGGTTTAGGGTTTAGGGTTTAGGTGTTGTTTTTGGGTTTAGGTTTTACGGTTTACGGTTTAGGGATTTTGATTTAGGTTTTAGGGTTTAGGTTTTATCGTTTTAAGGTTTAGGGTTTATGGTTGAGGGTTTAGCGATTAGGGTTTTGTGTTACGGTTTGGGGTTGGGTTTTTGGATTTAGGGTTTAGGGTTTAGCGTTTAGGGTTTAGTGTTTAGCATTTAGGTGTTTTGGCTTTAGGGTTTAGGGTTCTAGTTTTAGGGTTTAGGGTTTAGGGATTAGGGTTTGAGGTCAGGGTTTGGGGTTAGGGTTTAGGATTTAGGGTGTAGGGTTTAAGGTTTCGGGTTTGGAGTTAGGGTTTCAGGTTTAGGGTTTCGGGTTAGGGTTTCCGGGTTAGGGTTTAAGATTTCGGGTTTTGAATTTAGGGTTTAGGGTTTAGGGTTTCGGGTTTCGGGTTCCGGGTTTAGGGTTTAGGGTTTTGGGTTTTGGATTCGGGGTTCAGGTTTCGGATTAGGGTTTCGGGTTTTGGGTTTTGGGTTTTGGGTTTTGGGTTTTGGGCGTACGGTTTAGGGTTTAGGGTTTAGGGTTTCAGGTTTTGGGTTTAGGGTTTATGGTTTAGGGTTTTGAATTTAGGATTTAGGGTTTAGGGTTTTGGGTTTCCGGTGTAGGCATTCAGGTTTACAGTTTAGGGTTTAGGGTTTAGGGTTTAGGGTTTAGGGTTTAGGGTTTAGGGTTTTGGGTTTACGATTTACGGTTTAGGGTTTAGGGTTTAGGATTTATGCTTTAGGGTTTCTGGTTTCCGATTTAGAGTTTAGGAATTAGAGTTTACGGTTTGGGGTTAGGGTTAGGGATTTTGGGTTTAGGGTTTAGGGTTTAGGGTTTAGGGTTTAGTGTTTAGGGTTTTGGGTTTAGGGTTTAGGGTTTAGGGTTTAGGTTTTAGGGTTTAGGGTTTAGGATTTAGGGTTGGGGGTTCGGGTTTGGTGTTAGTGTTTAGGATTTAGGGTTTAGGGTTTGGGTTTTGGGTTTTGGGTTTCGAGTTTCATATTAGGGTTTAGGGTCTAAGGTTTAGGGTTTAGGATTTAGGGTTTAGGGTTTCGAGTTTTGGATTTAGGGTTTAGGAATTAGGGTTTTTGGGTTTAGGGTTTAGGGTTTACGGTTTGGGGTTTAGGGTTTAGGGTTTAGGGTTTGGGGTTTGGATTTGGGGTTGGGGTTTAGGATTTAGGGTTTAGGTTTGGGCTTTAGGTTTCGGGTTTAGGGTTTAGGGTTTACGATTTCAGGTTAGGGTTTCATGTTTAGGGTTTCGGGTTTAGGGTTTCGGTCTTAAGGTTTAGGGTTTAGGTTTTAGGGTTTAGGGTTTTTGGTTTAGACGTTATGGTTTAGGGTTTAGGGTTTAGGGTTTAGGGTTTAGGGTTTGGGCTTTTGGGTTTTGGGTTTAGGCTTTAGGGCTTAGGGTTTAGGGTTTAGGGTTTCGGGTTTTGGGTTTAGGGTTTAGGGTTTAGGGTTTGGGGTTAGGTTATGGGGTTAAGGTTTAGCATTTAGGGTTTATGGTTTAGGGCTTAGGTTTAGGGTTTAGGTGTTTCGGTTTTAGGGTTTGGGTTTTAGGGTTTCCGGTTTAGGGTTTTGGGTTTAGGGTTTAGGGCTTAGGTGTTTTGGTTTTACGGTTTAGGTTTTATGGTTTAGGGTTTCGACTTTATGGTTTAGGGTTTATGGGTTATGGTTTATGGTTTAAGGTTTATGGTTTAGTGTTTTGGGTTTAGTATTTGGGGTTAGGGTTTAGGGTTTCAGCTGAAGGGTTTTTGGTTTAGGGTTTATGGTTTGGGGTTTAGTGTTTAGTGTTTAAGGTTTACGGTTTAGGGTTTAGGGTTTGGGGTTTAGGTTTTCGATTTATGGTTTCGGGTTTAGGGTTTGGGGTTTAGGGTCTAGGGTTTAGTGTTTTGGGTTTAGGATTTAAGGTTTAGGGTTTTGGGTTTAAGTTTTAGGGTTTCGGGTTAAGGGTTTAGGGTTTTGGGTTTAGGGTTTCGGCACTAGGGTTTTAGGTTTTGGGTTTGGGGTTTAGGGTTTAGGGTTTAGGGTTTAGGGTTTAGTGGTTTGGGTTTAGGGTTTAGGGTTTAGGGTTTAGGGTTTAGGGTTTAGCGTTTAGTGTTTACGGTTTAGGGTTTTGGGTGTAGGGTTTGCGGTTGGGGTTTGGGTTAGGGTTTTGGATTTTGGGTTTAGTTTTATGGTTTAGGATTTCGAGTTTTGGGTTTAGGGTTTGGGTTTATGGTTCGAGGTTAGGGTTTGGTGTTAGGGCTTCGGATTTAGCGTGTAGGGTCTAGGGCTTAGGGTTTAGTGTTTTGGGGTTAGGGTTTGGGGCTTAGAGTTTCCGGTTTAGGGCTTCGGGTTTAGGGTTTCAGGTTTAGGTGTTAGGGTTTAGGGTTTCAGGTTTAGGGTTTTTGGTTTAGGGTTTAGGGTTTAGGGTTTAGGATTTAACGTTTAGGGTTTTGGGTTTTGGGTTTAGGGTTTAGCGTTTTGGGTTTGGGTTTCGGGTTTAGGGTTTCGGGTTTAGCATTTTGGGTTTAGGGTTTTGCGTTTAGGGGTTCATGTTTTAGGTTTGGGGTTTCGGGTTTAGGGTTTTGGGTTTAGGGTTTAGGGTTTATGGTTCGAGGTTAGGGTTTGGTGTTAGGGCTTGGGATTTAGGGTGTAGGGTCTAGGGCTTAGGGTTTAGTGTTTGGGGTTAGGGTTTGGGGTTTAGGGTTTCCGGTTTAGGGCTTCGGGTTTAGGGTTTTAGGTTTAGGTGTTAGGGTTTAGGGTTTGAGGTTTATGGTTTTTGGTTTAGGGTTTAGGGTTTAGGGTTTAGGATTTAACGTTTAGGGTTTAGGGTTTAGGGTTTAGGGTTTTGGGTTTGGGTTTCGGGTTTAGTGTTTCGGGTTTAGAATTTTGGGTTTAGGGTTTTGGGTTTAGGTGTTCGGGTTTTAGGTTTCGGGTTTCGGGTTTTGGGTTTACGGTTTAGGGTTTTGGTTTTTGGGTTAGTTTAGTGTTTAGGGTTTAGGGTTTAGGGTTTTGGTTTTAGGGTTTGGGGTTCAGGGTTTAGGGTTTAGGGTTATGGGTTTACGGTTTGGGGTTAGGGTGTGGGGTTTAGGGTTTGGGTTTTAGGGTTTTGGTTTTTGGGTTAGGGTTTAAGGTTTATGGTTTAGGGTTTAGGGTTTAGGGTTTACGTTTTGTGGTTTAGGGTTTAGGGTTTAGGTGTTTAGGGTTTAGGGTTTATGGTTTTAGGGTTAATTGTTTTGGGTTTTGTGTTTTGTACTTGGGTTTTCATGTTTCTTGTTTAAAGTCTAGGGTTTAGGGTTTAGCGTTTAGTGTTTTTTGGGTTCAGGGTTTACGGTTTAGTTTTTAGGGTTTTCGGTTTAGGGTCTTGGATATAGAGTTTAGGGTTTAGGGTTTCAGGTTCTGGGTTTAGGGTTTGGGGTTTAGGGTTTTGGGTTTAGGGTTTGGGGTTAGGGTTTAGGGTTTTGGGTTTAGGTTTTAGGGTTTCGGGTTTAGGGTATGGGGTTAGGGTTTCAGGTTTTAGGTTTCGGGTTTAGGGTTTTAGGTTTACGGTTTTGGGTTTAGGGTTTAGGGTTTTCGATTTTTGGTTTTGGGTTTTGGGTTTAGGGTTTAGAATTTGGGTTTAGGGTTTCGGGTATCAGGTTTCATGTTTCGAGTTTAGGGTTTTGGGTTTATGGTTTAGGGTTTAGGATTTCCAGTTTTTGATTTTCGATTTCGGGTTTAGGGTTTAGGGTTTAGGGTTTAGGGTTTAGGGTTTAGGTTTTAGGGTTTAGGGTTTAGCGTTTAGGTTTTAGGGTTTGGGTTTTAGGGTTAGGGTTTAGGGTTTGGGGTTTACGGTTTACGGTTTGGGGTTTAGTGTTTAGGGTTTAGGGTTTGGGGTTTGGGGTTTAGGTTTCCGATTTATGGTTTCGGGTTTAGGGTTTAGGGTTTAGGGTCTTGGGTTTAGTGTTTTGGGTTTAGGGTTTATGGTTTAGGGTTTAGGGTTTAAGTTTTAGGGTTTCGGGTTAAGGGTTTAGGGTTTAGTGTTTTGGGTTTAGGGGTTTGGCACTAGGGTTTTAGGTTTTGGGTTTTGGGTTTTGGGTTTAGGGTTTAGTGGTTTGGGTTTAGGGTTTAGGGTTTAGGGTTTAGTGTTTACGGTTTTGGGTTTTGGGTTTAGGGTTTGCGGTTGGGGTTTGGGTTAGGGTTTTGGATTTTGGGTTTAGGTTTTAGGGTTTAGGATTTCGGGTTTAGGGTCTAGGGCTTAGGGTTTAGTGTTTGGGTTTAGGGTTGGGGTTTAGGGTTTGGGCTTTAGGGTTTCCGGTTTAGGGCTTCGGGTTTAGCGATTCAGGTTTAGGTGTTAGGGTTTAGGGTTTCAGGTTTACGGTTTTTGGTTTAGGGTTTATGTTTAGGGTTTAGGATTTAACGTTTAGGGTTTAGGGTTTAGGGTTTAGGGTTTTGGGTTTGGGTTTGGGTTTCGAGTTTAGGGTTTCGGGTTAAGCATTTTGGGTTTACGGTTTTGGGTTTAGGGGTTCGGGTTTTAGGTTTCAGGTTTTGGGTTTCGGGTTTTGGGTTTAGGGTTTACGGTTTAGGGTTTAAGGTTTTGGCTTAGGGTTTTGGTTTTAGGGTTTGGGGTTCAGCGTTTAGGGTTTAGGGTTTAGGGTTATGGGTTTACGGTTTGGTTTTAGGGTTTGGGGTTAAGGTTTGGGGTTTAGGGTTTGGGGTTTAGGGTTTTGGGTTTTGGATCAGGGTTTAGGGTTTAGGGTTTAGGGTTTAGGTTTTGGGGTTTAGGGTTTAGGGTTAAGGTGTTTAGGGTTTAGGGTTTATGGTTTTAGGGTTAATTGTTTTGGATTTTGCGTTTTGTACTTGGGTTTTCAGGTTTTTTGTTTAAGGTTTAGGGTTTAGGGTTTAGCGTTTAGGGTTTTTTGGGTCCAGGGTTTACGGTTTAGTTTTTAGGGTTTTGCGTTTAGGGTTTTGGATTTAGAATTTAGGGTTTAGGGTTTTAGGTGATGAGAATCAATAAGTACCATGGAAGGATCCATTATATGTTTCAATTGGGCCTATCATCAGAGCGAGATCCAAGAAAATCAAAGAAATACTTCACGGGCTGATTCAAGATATTTGGGCTTATTCAAAAATGGGGCACTCCAAGCATGGCCCAAAGAAAGATGAAGACTTAACTTAATTCAAGTTTGTGATGGAGCTAGTCTTGCTTAATGACTCTAATCTCCTTATTAATAATTGTGTGCTAATTCAAATATGGGATTTGACTTAATGGTGTATTGCAAGGCAACTTAGCTTGCATAGGATTTTAGTAAGTTGTGAGAGTCATTAATGTGTCTAGTAAGTTGGTATATTTAATGTCCTTGTCTCCCATGTTTGTATGGGAATTGCTAAGTATTTAATGTTCTTGTCTCCCATGTTTGTGTGGGAATTGTTAAGTGTTTAATGTCCTTGTCTCCCATACTAGCTATATATATCTCACCATTGTAAGAAGGAAGAATAGAATAAAAATGTGAGGCATTGAGGCTTTGTTTCTTCTTGGTTCTTTTGAAGAACTTTTCGAACTTATCGGGATTTCCCGTGGCGTTCACTATCGACTTATCAAACGGCTTTCCACCACCGTTTGTGGCGTCTTCCTTATACCAAGGTTCGTGTTTCGCTCTAAACAATGGGTTGAGGTCCTATATACCAAAGTTCTTGTTTGTCGTAAACAACGGGTCGAGGTCAACCATTCATATCTATCCAAAAATCTGAATATTAGCTTTCTTGGGCAAGCATTCCAACATTGTTTGTTGGGTCTCAATGCGTGTTGATTGAGGTTCGCATCATTAGGGATTTAGGGTTTGGGGTTTAGGGTTTAGGGTTTAGGGTTTGGGGTTAGGGTTTGGGGTTTTGGGTTTAGGTTTTACTGTTTCTGGTTTAGGGTATAGGGTTAGGGTTTCAGGTTTAGGGTTTCGGGTTTAGGGTTGCAGGTTTACGATTTTGGGTTTAGGGTTTAGGTTTTTGGGTTTTTGGTTTTGGGTTTTGGGTTTAGGGTTTTGGGTTTACAATTTGGGTTTAGGGTTTTGCGTATCAGGTTTCGTGTTTCGAGTTTAGGGTTTTGGGTTTATGGTTTAGGGTTTAGGATTTCAGGTTTTAGATTTTCGATTTTGGGTTTAGGGTTTAGGGTTTAGGTTTTAGGGTTCAGGGTTTAGGTTTTAGGGTTTTGGTTTTAGGGTTAGGGTTTAGGGTTTGGCGTTTACGATTTAAGGTTTAGGGTTTAGGGTTTAGGGTTGAAGGTTAGGGTTTAGGGTTAGGGTTTGGGGGTTCGGGTTTCGAATTAGGGTTTAGGGTTTAGGGTTTAGGTGTTTAGGTTTTATGGTTTGGGTTTCAGGATTTAGGGTTTAAGGTTTTGGGTTTAGGGTATAGAGTTTAGGATTTAGGGTTTGGGGTTTCAGGTTCGGGCTTAGAATTTGGTGTTAAGGTTTCGGATTTAGGGTTTAGGGTCTAGGGTTTACGGTTTAGTGTTTAGGTTTTAGGGTTTGCAGTTAGGTTTTCGGGTTAGGGTTTAGGGTTTAGTGGTTGGGGTTTTGGGTTTAGGGTTTAGTGTTTGCGGTTAGGGTTTTGGGTTAGGGTTTTAGGATTTTGGGTTTATTTTTTATGGTTTAGGGTTTTGGGTTTAGGTGTTTAGGGTTTAGGGTTTAGTGTTTAGGGTTTAGGGTTTAGGGTTATGGTTTTGGATTAGGGTTTCGGGTTTAGGGTTTATGGTTTAGGGTTTCGGGTTTAGGGTTAATGGTTTAGTGTTTTGTGTTTAGGGTTTAGGTGTTTAAGTGTTTAGGTTTTAGGGTTCATGTTTTAGGGTTTAGGGTTCTGGGTTTAGGGTTTAGGTTTTAGGGTTTAGGGTTTAGGGTTTAAGGTTTAGGGTTTAGGGTTTGGGGTTAGGGTTTGGGGTGAGGGTTTAATATTTAGGGTTTAGAGTTTACGGTTTAGGGTTTGGGGTTTAGGGTTACGGGTTAGGGTTTCGAGTTTACGGTTTCAGGTTTAGGGTTTCAGGTGTAGGGTTTAGGGTTTGGGGTTCAGGGTTTAGGGTTTATGGTTTCGGGTTTAGGGTACAGGTTTAGGGTTCAGGGTTTAGGATTTAGGGTTTAGGGTTTCAGGTTTAGGGTTTAGCGTTTTGGATTTTGGGTTTTGCATTTAGGGTTTAGGGTTTTGGGTTTAGGGTTTAATGTTTTGGTTTCGGGTTTCGGGTTTCGAGTTTAGGGTTTAGGGTTTAGTGTTTAGGGTTTAGGGTTTAAGGTTTAGGGTTTAGGGCTTCGGGTTGACGGTTTAGGGTTTAGTATTTAGGGTTTTTGGTTCAGGGTTTAGGGTTTATGGTTTCAGGTTTAGGGTTAATGGTTTAGTGTTTTGCGTTTATGGTTTTGGTATTTAGGTGTTTAGGTTTTAGGGTTCAGGTTTTAGGGTTTAGGGTTCTGGGTTTACGGTTTAGGTTTTAGGTTTTAGGGTTTGGGGTTTAAAATTTAGGGTTTAAGGTTTGGGGTGAGGGTTTAAGATTTAGGGTTTAGAGTTTACGGTTTAGGGTTTAAGGTTTAGGGTTACGGGTTAGGGTTTCGGGTTTACGATTTCGGGTTTAGCGTTTCAGGTGTAGGGTTTAGGGTTTGGGGTTCTGGGTTTAGGGATTAGGGTTTAGGGTTTAGGGTTTCGGGTTTAGGGTTTAACGTTTGGGGTTCAGGGTTTAGGATTTAAGGTTTAGGGTTTCAGGTTTAGGGTTTAGGGTTTTGGGTTTTGGGTTTTGCATTTACGGTTTAGGGTTTTGGGTTTAGGTTTTAATGTTTCGAGTTTCGAGTTTCTGTTTTCAAGTTTTAGGTTTAGGGTTTAGGGTTTAGGGTTTAGGGTTTAAGGTTTAGGGTTTAGGGCTTCGGGTTTAGGGTTTAGAGTTTAGGGTTTAGGGTTTTTGGTTCAGGTTTTAGGGTTTAGGGTTTCGTGTTTAGCGTTGAAGGTTTAGGGTTAAGGGTTTAAGGTTTTTGATTTAGTGTTTAAGGTTTAGTCCTTCGGGTTTAGGGTTTCGGGTTTCAGGTTTAGGGTTTAGGGTTTGGGGTTAAGGGTTTAGGGTTTGGGGTTTAGGGTTTAGGGTTTAGGGTTTAGGGTTTAAGGGTTAAGGTTTAGGGTTTAGGGTTTCGGGTTTCGGGTTTAGTGTGTAGGGTTTACGGTTTCAGGTTTTGGGTTTTGGGTTTTAGGTTTTGGGTTTTGGGTTTCGTGTTTAGGGTTTAGGGCTTAGGATTTAGGGTTTCGGGTTTCGGGTTTCGAGTTTCGAGTTTGAGGTTTTGGGTTTAGGTTTTAGGGTTTAGGGTTTAGGGTTTAGGGTTTAGGGTTTAGGGTTTAGGGTTTAGGGTTTAGGGTTTAGGGTTTAGGGTTTGGGGTTTAGTGTTTTGGGTTTAGGGTTTACGGTTTAGGGTTTTGGGTTTTGGGTTTTGTGCTTAGGGTTTAAGGTTTAGGGTTCCGGGTTAGGGTTTCGAGTTTAGGGTTTCGGGTTTAGTTTTTCAAGTTTAGGGTTTAGGGTTAGGGTTTAGGGTTTAGGGTTTAGGGTTTAGGGTTTAGGGTTTAGGGTTTGGGTTTAGGGCTTTGGGTTAGGGTTTAGGGTTTTGGGTTTAGGGTTTTAGGTTTAGGGTTTAGAGTTTAGGGTTTAGGGTTTTGGCTTTTGGGTTTTGTGTTTTGGGTTTATGGTTTTGGGCTTCGGGTTAGGGTTTCGGGTTTAGAATTTCAGGTTTAGGGTTTACTGTTTTAGGTTTAGGGTTTAAGGTTTAGGGTTTTGGGTTTAGGGTTTAGGGTTTAGGGTTTAGGGTTTAGGGTTTAGGGTTTTGGGTTTTAGGTTTAGGGTTTAGGGTTTTTGGTTTAGGGTTTATTGTTTTGGGTTTTGGGTTTAGGTAAAGGGTTTCATATTCCGGGTTTCGAGTTTAAGGTTTAGGGTTTTGGGTTTAGGGTTTCGGGTAAAGGGTTTGGGGTTTAGGGTTTAAGGTTTAGGATTTTGGGTTTTGGGTTTGGGGTTTAGGGTTTAGGGTTTTGGGTTTAGGGTTTATGGTTTAGGATTTAGGGTTTAGGGTTTAGGGTTTAGCTTTCAGGGTTTATGGTTTAGGGTTTTGAGTTTGGGGTGATGGTTTCGAATTAGGGTTTCGGGTTTAGGGTTTAGGGTAAGGGGTTTAGGGTTTAGCATTCCGGGTTTTGTGTTTAAGTTTTTGGGTTTAGGGTTTTGGGTAAGGGTTTTAGGGGTTAGGATTTTGAATTTTTGGTTTAGGGTTTAGGGTTTAGGATTTAGGTTTTTGGGTTTAGTGTTTAGGGTTTAGGGTTTAGGGTTTCGGGTTTAGGGTTTAGGTTTTAGGGTTTAGGGTTTAGGGTTTGGGGCTTAGGGTTTCGGCTTAGGGGTTAGGGTTTGGGGTTTGGGTTTAGGATTTAGGGTTTAGGGGTTTGGGTTAGGGTTTAGGGTTTAGGGTTTAGGGTTTGGGGTTAGGGTTTCGGATTTTGGGTATAGGGTAAAAGGTTTAGGGTTTTTGGTATAGGGTAGGGTTTAGGGGTTAGGGTTTGGGGTTTAGAGTTTAGGGTTTAGGGTTTATTTTTTAGGGTTTAGGGTGTCGGGTTTCGGGTTTAGGGTTTAGGGTTTAGGGTTTAGGGTTTAGGGTTTGGAGTTAGGGTTTGGTGCTACGGTTTAGGATTTAGGGTTTAGGGTTTAGAGTTTAGGGTTTAGGGTTTATTTTTTAGGGTAAGTGGTTTAGGGTTTAGCATTCCGGGTATTGTGATTAAGTTTTTGGGTTTAGGGTTTCGTGTTTAGGGTTTAGGGGTTAGGATTTTGAATTTTGGGTTTGGGGTTTAGGGCGAAGGCTTAGTGTTTAGGGTTTAGGGTTTATGGTTTAGGGTTTCGGGTTAGGGTTTAGGTTTTAGGGTTTAGGGTTTAGGGTTTGGGGCTTAGGGTTTAGGCTTAGGGGTTAGGGTTTGGGGTTTGGGTTTAGGATTTAGGGTTTAGGGTTTTGGGTTAAGGGTTTAAGGTTTGGGGTTAGGGTTTAGGATTTGGGGTTTATGGTTTAGGGTTTAGGGTTTCAGGTTTAGGGTTTCGAGTTTAGGGTTTAGAGTTTAAGGTTTTAGGTTTAGGGTTTAGGGTTTAGGGTTTGGGGTTTAGGGTTTAGGGTTTCTAGTTTCGGGTTTAGGGTTTGGGGTTTAGAGTTTAGGGTTTAGGGTTTATTTTTTAGGGTTTAGGGTGTCGGGTTTCGGGTTTAGGGTTTAAGGTTTAGGGTTTAGGGCTTAGGGTTTGGGGTTAGGGTTTGGGGCTAGGGTTTAGGATTTAGGGTTTAGGGTTTAGAGTTTAGGGTTTAGGGTTTAGCGTTTAGGGTTTACGGTTTAGGTGTTTAGGTTTTAGAGTTTGGGTTTCTGGGTCTTGGGCTCTTGGTTTAGGGTTTAGGGTTTAGGTTTGGGGTTTGGATTTGGGGTTAGGGTTTTGGATTTTGGGTTTAGGGTAAAGCGCTTAGGGTTTAGGGTTTAGGGTTTAACGTTTTGGGTTTGGGGTTAGGGTATGGGGTTAGGGTTTCGGATTTTGGGTATAGGGTTTAGGGTTTAGGGTTTAGGTGTTTAGGTTTTAGGGTTTGTGTTTTAGTGTTTAGGGTTATGGGTTTAGGGTTTGGGGTTTGGGGTTAGGGTTTCGTGTTTAGGGTTTGTGGTTTAGGGTTTAGGGTTTGGGGTTAGGGTTTGTGGTTAAGGTTTCAAGTTTAGGGTTTAGGGTTAAGGGTTTAGGGTTTTGGGTAGGGTTTAGAGTTTAGTGTTTATGGTTTGGGGTTAGGGTTTGTGGTTAGGGTTTCGGGTTTTGTGTACCGGGTTTAGGGTTTGGGGTAAGGGTTTGTTTTAGAGTTTAGGGTTTGGGATTTAGGGTTTGGGGTTAGGGTTTGGAGTTAGGGTTTAGGATTTAGGGTTTAGGGTTTAGGGAATAGGTGTTTAGGTTTTAGGGTTTGGGTTTTTGGGTTTAGAGTTCTGGGTTAAGGGTTTAGGGTATAGGGTTTTAGGTTTTGGGTTTAGGATTTTGGATTTAGGGTTTAGGGTCTGGGGTTTAGGGTTTTTGTTTATTGGGTTAAGGGTTTGGCGTTTCGGGTTAGGGGTTTTTCTTTTGGGGTTAGGGTTTTTGGTTTAGGGTTTTTAGGGTCTAGGGTTTAGGGTTTAGGGTTTAGGGTCTAATGTTTTGGTGTTTACGGTTTTGGGTTAGGGTTTGGCGTTTAGTGTTTACGGTTTAAGGTTTAGGTTTTAACGTGTAGGGTTTAGGGTTTAACGTTTAGTGGTTTGTATTTAGGGTTTAGGATTTTAGGGTTTAGGGTTTTAGGGTTTAGGGTTTAGGGTTTAGGATTTAGTGTTTGTATTTAGGGTTTAGGCTTGAGGGTTTAGGGTTTAGAGTTTACGATTTTGTGTTTAGAATTTGGGGTTTAGGGTTTTGAGTTTAGGTCTTTGGGTTTAGGGTTTTGGGTTTAGAGTTAGGGTTTAGGGTATAGTGTTTTGGGTTTTGGGTTTTGGGTTTAGGGTTTAGGGTTTAGGTGTTTAGGTTTTAGGGTTTAGGTTTTACGTTTTACGGTTTAGGGATTTAGGTTTACGGTTTAGGGATTTCAATTTAGGTTTTAGGGTTTAGGTTTTATGGTTATTGGGTTTAGGGTTTATGGTTTAGGGTTTAGTGTGTAGGGTTTGGGGTTAGGGTTTGGGGTTGGGGTTTAGGATTTAGGGTTTAAGGTTTAGTGTTTAGCGTTTAGGTGTTTTGGCTTTAGGGTTTTGGGTTTTGGGTTTAGGGTTTAGGGTTTAAGGTTTAGGGTTTAGGGTTTGGGGTCAGGGTTTGGGGTCAGGGTTTAGGATTTAGGGTTTAGGATTTAGGGTTTATGGTTTAGGGTTTTCGGGTTAGGGTTTCGGGTCTAGGGTTTAGGATTTAGGGTTTTGGGTTTAGGGTTTTGGGTTTCGGGTTTAGGGTTTCGGGTTTTGAGTTTTGGGTTTAGGGTTTAGGGTTTAGGGTTTTGGATTTGGGGTTAGTGTTTCAGATTAGGGTTTCGGGCTTAGGGCTTACGGTTTAGGGTTTAGGGTTTAGCGTTCGGGTTTTAGGGTTTAGAGTTTGGGGTTTAGGGTTTGGGGTTTCGGGTTTCGGGTTTAGGGTTTAGGGTTTAGGGTTTTGAATTTAGGGTTTAGGGTTTTGTGTTTCCAGTTTAGGCATTCGGGTTTAGGGTTTAGGGTTTAGAGTTTAGGGTTTTGGGTTTAGGGTTTATGGTTTGGGGTTTAGGGTTTAGGATTTAGGGTTTATGGTTTATGGTTTCTTGTTTAGGGTTTCCGAATTAGAGTTTACAGTTTGGGGTCAGGGTTTAGGGTTTAGGGTTTAGGGTTTAGGTTTTACGGTTTAGGGTTCTGGGTTTTGGGTTTAGGGTTTAGAGTCTAGGATTTAGGGTTTGGGGCTCGGGTTTGGGGTTAGTGTTTAGGATTTTTGGTTTAGGGTTTTGGGTTTAAGGTTTAGGGTTTCGGGTTTGGGGTTTACAGTTTAGGGTTTTTGGTTTCTTGTTTGGGGTTTCCGAATTAGAGTTTACGGTTTGGGGTTAGTGTTTAGGGTTTAGGGTTTAGGGTTTAGGGTTTAGGGTTTAGGGTTTTGGGTTTAGGGTTTAAGGTTTAGGGTTTAGGGTTTAGGGTTTAGGTTTTACGGTTTAGGGTTTAGGGTTTAGGTTTTAGGGTTTAGGGTTTAGGTTTTAGGGTTTAGGGTCTAGGATTTAGGGTTTAGGGTTTTGGGTAAAGAGTTTGGGGTTTTGGGTTTAAGGTTTAGGATTTAGGGTTTTGGGTTTGGGGTTTAGGGTTTAGGGTTTATGGTTTAGGATTTAGGGTTTAGGGTTTAGTGTTTAGCTTTCAAGGTTTATGGTTTAGGGTTTTGAGTTTGGGGTGATGGTTTCGAATTAAGGTTTCGGGTTTAGGGTTTAGGGTAAGGGGTTTAGGGTTTAGCATTCCGAGTTTTGTGTTTAAGTTTTTGGGTTTAGGGTTTCGTGTTTTGGGTTTAGGGGTTAGGATTTTGAATTTTGGGTTTTGGGTCTGGGGTTTAGGGTTTAGGTTTTCGCGTTTAGTGTTTAGGGTTTAGGGTTTCGGGTTTAGGGTTTAGGTTTTAGGGTTTAGGGTTTAGGGTTTGGGGCTTAGGGTTTAGGCTTAGGGGTTAGGGTTTGGGGTTTGGGTTTAGGATTTAGGGTTTAGGGTTTTGGGTTAAGGGTTTAGGGTTTAGGGTTTCGGGTTTGGGTTTCGGGTTTGGGGTTTTGAATTTAGGTTTTCATGTTTAGAGTTTATGGTTTAGGTTTTAGGTTTTTGGGTTTAGGATTTATGGTTTAGGGTTTACGGTTTTGGGTTTTGGGTTTCAGGTCTAGGGTTTCTAGTTTTGGGGTTTAGGGTTTAGGGTTTAGTGTTTAGGGTTTAGGGTTTAGTGTTTAGGGTTTTGGGCTTTTGGTTTAGGGTTTAGGGTTTAGTGTTTAGGGTTTAGGGTTTGCGGTTTGGATTTAAGGTTAGGGTTTAGGATTTTGCGTTTAGGTTTTAGGGTTTAGGGTTTAGGGTTTAGGGTCTATGGTTTAGGGTTTAGGTTTTTAGGTTTTACAGTTTTGGTTTTTGGGTTTAGGGTTCTGGGTTTAGATTTTAGGGTTTAGGGTTTAGGGTTTAGGGTTTGGGGTTTGGGTTTGGGGTTGGGGTTTAGGATTTAGGGTTTAGGGTTTAGCTTTTAGGGTTTAAGATTTAGTGAATTGGTTTTAGGGTTTTGGTGTTTTGGTTTTACGTTTTAGGTTTTAGGGTTTAGGGTTTCGGGTTTAGGGTTTAGGATTTAGGGTTTCGGGTTTAGTGTTTACGGATTAGGGTTTTGGGTTTAGGGTTTAGGGTTTAGGGTTTGCAGTTAGGTTTTTGGGTTACGGTTTAGGATTTTGGGTTTAGGGTTTAGGGTTTAGCGTTTAGGGTTTAGTATTTAGGTTTTACGGTTTAGGTTTTTAGGTTTTAGGGTTTGGCTTTGAGGTTTTAGGGTTCCGGGTTTAGGGAATAGGGTTTAGGGTTTACGGTTTGGGGTTAGGGTTTGGGGTTAGGGTTTTGGGTTTAGGCTTTAGGCTTTAGTGTTTAGGGTTCTGGGTTCAGGGTTTAGGGTTGAGGTTTGTGGGTTTTGGGTTTAGGATTTAGGGTTTGGGATTCGGGTTTGGGGTTAGTGTTTAGGATTTGGGGTTTAGGTGTTAAGTTTTAGGGTTTGGGGTTTAGGTATTTAGGGTTTAGGGTTTAGGGTTTTAGGGTTTAGGGTTTAGGGTTTGGGGTTGGGGTTAGGGTTTAGGATTTAAGGTTTTTGGTTTAGGGTTTCGGGTTTAGGGTTTAGGGTTTAGGTTTTGGGGTTTAGGGTTTTAGTGTTTAGGGTTTCATGTTTTGGGTTTTGGGTTTAGGGTTTATGGTTTAGGGGTTAGGGTTATGTTTTAAGGTTTAGGTTTTTAGGTTTTAGGGTTTGGGTTTTTGGGTTTAGGGTTCTGGGTTTTGGGTTTAGGGTTTAGGGTTTAGGGTTTGGGGTTTTGGTTTAGGGTTGGGGTTTAGGATTTAGGGTTTGGAGTTTAGGGTTTAGGTTTTTGTGTTTAGGGTTTAAATGTTTTTTTTTTAGGCTTTAGGGTTCTGCATTTAGGGTTTAGGGTTTAGGGTTTAGGGTTTCGGGTTTAGGGTTTCGGGTTTCGGGTTTAGGGTTTAGGGTTTAGGCTTTAGGCTTTAGGGTTTAGGGTTTAGTGTGTACGTTTTAGGGTTTTGGGTTTAGGGTTTTGGGTTTGTGGTTAGAATTATGGGTTAGGGTTAAGGATTTTGGGTTTAGGGTTTAGGTTTTAGCGTTTAAGGTTTAGGGTTTAGGGTTTAGGTTTCATGGTATAGGTTTTTAGCTTTTACGGTTTGGGTTTTAGGGTTTAAGGTTCTGGGTTTAGGGTTTAGGGTTTAGGGATTAAGGTTTAGGGTTTAGGGTTTGGGGTTAGCGTCTGGGGTTAGGGTGTAGGATTTAAGGTTTAGTGTTTTGGGTTTATGGTTTAGGGTTTAGGTTTTAGGGTTTAGGGTTCTGACTTTAAGGTTTTGGGTTTAGGTTTTAGTGTTTAGGGTTTAGGGTTTAGTGTTTGGGGTTTGGGTTTGGGGTTAGGGTTTAGTGTTAAGGGTTTAGGGTTTAGGGTTTCGGATTAAGGTTTCAGGTTTAGGGTTTCGGTTTAGGGTTTAGGGCTTAGGGTTTACGATTTAGGGTTTATTCGTGTAGGTTTTAGGGTTTAGGTTTTAGGGTACAGGGTTTAGGGTTTAGGGTTGGGCATTAGGGTTTGGGGTTAGGGGTTAGGATTTAGGGTTTAGGGTTTAGGGTTTCGATTTTACGGTTTAGGGTTTAGGGTTTCGATTTTACAGTTTAGGGTTTAGGGTTTAGGGTTTCAGGTTTTGGATTTTCGGTTTAGCGTTTTGGGTTTAGCCTTTTGGGTTTATGGTTTCAAGTTTAGGGTTTAGGGTTTACGGTTTGGGGTTTAGGGTTTCGGGTTTAGGATTTCGTGTATAGGGTTTAGGGTTTAGGGTTTAGGGTTTAAGGTTTAGGGTTTAGGGTTTAGGGTTTAGTGTTTACGATTTAGGGTTTAGGGTTTGCGGTTCGGATTTGGGGTTAGGGTGTAGGATTTTGGGTTTAGGTTTTAGGGTTTAGGGTTTCAGGTTTCGATTTTTAGGTTTAGGGTTTCGGGTTTAGGATTTAGGGTTTCGGGTTTAGTGTTTACGGATTAGTGTATTGAGTTTATGGTTTTGGGTTTAGGGTTTAGGGTTTAGGGTTTAGGTGTTTTGGTTTTACGGTTTAGGTTTTAGGGTTTGGGGTTTAGGGTTTAGGGTTTCGGGTTTCAGGTTTCGCGTTTAGGGTTTAGGGCTTAGGGTTTAGGATTTAGGGTTTCGGGTTTAGTGTTTACGGATTAGGGTTTTGGGTTTAGGGTTTAGGGTTTTGGGTTTGTGGTTAGGATTTTGGGTTACGGTTTAGGATTTTGGGTTTAGGGTTTAGGGTTTAGTGTTTGGGGTTTAGGGTTTAGGTTTTCGGGTTTATGTTTTTATGTTTTAGGGTTTAGGTTTTAGGGTTTAGGGTTCTGGGTTTAGGGAATAGTGTTTAGGGTTTGTGTTTTAGGGTTTAGGATTTAGGGTTTGGGGTTCGGGTTTGGGGTTAGTGTTTAGGATTTAGGGTTTAGGGTTTTTGGGTTTAGGGTTTCGGGATTCAGATTAGGGTTTCGGGTTTAGGATTTCGGTTTTAGGGTTTGGGTTTTAGGGTTTAGGGAATAGTGTTTAGGGTTTTTGTTTTAGGGTTTAGGATTTAGGGTTTGGGGTTCGGGTTTGGGGTTAGTGTTTAGGATTTAGGGGTTAGGGTTTTTGGGTTTAGGGTTTCGGGATTCAAATTAGGGTTTTGGGTTTAGGGTTTCGGGTTTAGGGTTTCAGGTTTAAGGTTTAAGATTTAGGGTTTAGGGTTTAGGGTTCAGGGTTTATGGTTTTGCGTTCAGGGTTTAGGGTTTACGATTTAGGGTTTTGAGTTTCGGGTTTAGGGTTTGGGGTTTAGGCTTTTGGTGTTTAGGTATTCGGGTTTAGGTTTTAGGGTTTAGGGTTCTTGGTTTAGGGTTTAGGCTTTTGGGTTTAGGGTTTAGGGTTTAGGGTTTAGGGTTTGGGGTTGGGGTTTGGGGTTAGGATTTAGGATTTGGGGTTTAGTGTTAGGGGTTTCGGGTTTAGGGTTTAGGGTTTAGGGTTTAGCGTTTAGTGTTTAGGGTTTCTGATTTTGGGTTTCTGGTTTAGGGTTTTGGGTTTTGGGTTTTGGGTTTAGGGTTTTGGTTTAGGGTTTTCGTTTTTAGGTTTTAGGGTTTCAGTTTTTGGGTTTAGGGTTCTTGGTTTAGGGTTTGGGGTTTAGGGCTTGAGGTTTAGGGTTTAGGGTTTGGGGTTTGGGTTTAGGGTTGGGGTTTAGGATTTAGGGTTTCAGGTTTAGGGTTTAGGGTTTAGCGTTTAGGGTTTAAGGTTTAGGTGTTTAGGTTTTAGGGTTTGGGTTTCAGGGTTTAGGGCTCTTGGTTTAGGGTTTAGGGTTTAGGGTTTAGGGTTTGGGGTTTGGATTTGGGATTAGGGTTTGGGGTTAGGGTTTCGGATTTTGGGTGTAGGGTAAAGCGCTTGGGGTTTAGGGTTTAGGGTTTAGGGTTTGGGGTTAGGGTTTGGGGTTAGGGTTTCGGATTTTGGGTATAGGGTAAAGGGTTTAGGGTTTAGGGTTTAGGTGTTTAGGTTTTAGGGTTTGGGTTTTAGTGTTTAGGGTTATGGGTTTAGGGTTTGGGGTTTAGAGTTTAGGGTTTGGGGTTTGGGGTTAGGGTTTGGGATTTAAGGTTTCGGGTTTAGGGTTTGGGGTTTAGGGTTTAGGGTTTGGGGTTAGGGTTTGTGGTTAAGGTTTTGAGTTTAGGGTTTAGGGTTAAGGGTTTAGGGTTTAGGGTTTTGGGTAGGGTTTAGGGTTTAGTGTTTATGGTTTTGGGTTAGGGTTTGTGGTTAGGGTTTTGGGTTTTGTGTACCGGGTTTAGGGTTTGAGGTAAGGGTTTAGGATTTAGGGTTTAAGGTTGGGTTTAGGATTTAGGGTTTCGGGTTTAGGGTTTAGGGATTAGGTGTTTAGGTTTTAGGGTTTGGGTTTTTGGGTTTAGAGTTCTGGGTTAAGGGTTTAGGGTCTAGGGTTTAGGGTTTTGGGTTTAGGGCTTTGGATTTAGGGTTTAGGGTCTGGGGTTTAGGGTTTTTGTTTATTGGGTTAAGGGTTTGGCGTTTCGGGTTAGGGGTTTTTGTTTTGGGGTTAGTGTTTTTGGTTTAGGGTTTTTAGGGTCTAGGGTTTAGGGTTTATGGTCTAGTGTTTTGGTGTTTACGGTTTTTAGTTAGGGTTTGGCGTTTAGTGTTTACGGTTTAAGGTTTAGGTTTTAACGTGTAGGGTTTAGGGTTTAAGGTTTAGGGGTTTGTATTTAGGGTTTAGGATTTTAGGGTTTAGGGTTTTAGGGTTTAGAGTTTAGGGTTTAGGATTTAGTGTTTGTATTTAGGGTTTAGGCTTGAGGGTTTAGGGTTTAGAGTTTACGATTTTGTGTTTAGAATTTGGGGTTTAGGGTTTTGAGTTTAGGTCTTTGGGTTTAGGGTTTTGGGTTTAGAGTTAGGGTTTAGGGTATAGTGTTTTGGGTTTTGGGTTTAGGTGTTTAGGTTTTAGGGTTTAGGTTTTACGGTTTACGATTTACGGATTTAGGTTTACGGTTTAGGGATTTCGATTTAGGTTTTAGGGTTTAGGTTTTATGGTTTTACGGTTTAGGGTTTATGGTTTAGGGTTTAGGGTTTAGGGTTTGGAGTTAGGGTTTGGGGTTGGGGTTTAGGATTTAGGGTTTAGGGTTTAGTGTTTAGCGTTTAGGTGTTTTGGCTTTAGGGTTTAGGGTTCTGGGTTTAGGGTTTAGGGTTTAAGGTTTAGGGTTTAGGGTTTGGGGTCAGGGTTTGGGGTTAGGATTTAGGGTTTATGGTTTAGGGTTTCGGGTTAGGGTTTCGGGTCTGGGTTTAGGATTTAGGGTTTTGGGTTTAGGGTTTAGGGTTTAGCGTTTCGGGTTTCGAGTTTGGGGTTTAGGGTTTAGGGTTTAGGGTTTTGGATTTGGGGTTAGTGTTTCAGATTAGGGTTTCGGGCTTAGGGCTTACGGTTTAGGGTTTAGGGTTTAGCGTTCAGGTTTTAGGGTTTAGGGTTTAGGGTTTAGGGTTTGGGGTTTCAGGTTTAGGGTTTAGGGTTTATGTTTTAGGGTTTTGAATTTAGGGTTTAGGGTTTTGTGTTTCCAGTTTAGGCATTCGGGTTTAGGGTTTAGGGTTTAGAGTTTAGGGTTTTGGGTTTAGGGTTTATGGTTTGGGGTTTAGGGTTTAGGATTTAGGGTTTAGGGTTTCTGGTTTCTTGTTTAGGGTTTCCGAATTAGAGTTTACGGTTTGGGGTTAGGGTTTTGGGTTTTGGGTTTAGGGTTTAGGGTTTAGGTTTTAAGGTTTAGGGTTTAGGGTTTAGGGTTTAGGTTTTACGGTTTAGGGTTCTGGGTTTAGGGTTTAGGGTTTAGGGTCTAGGATTTAGGGTTTGATGTTCGGGTTTGGGGTTAGTGTTTACGATTTTTGGTTTAGGGTTTTGGGTTTAGGGTTTAGGTTTTACGGTTTAGGGTTTCTGGTTTCTTGTTTAGGGTTTCCGAATTGGAGTTTACGGTTTGGGGTTAGTGTTTAGGGTTTTGGGTTTAGGGTTTAGGGATTAGGGTTTAAGGTTTAGGGTTTAGGGTTTAGGGTTTAGGTTTTACGGTTTAGGGTTCTAGGTTTAGGGTTTAGGGTTTAGGTTTTAGGGTTTAAGGTTTAGGTTTTAGGGTTTAGGGTCTAGGATTTAGGGTTTGGGGTTCGGGTTTGGGGTTAGTGTTTAGGATTTTTGGTTTAGGGTTTTGGGTTTAGGGTTTAGGGTTTCGTGTTTCGGATTTGGGTCTAGGGTCTGTGGTTTAGGGTTTAGGATTTAGGGTTTAGGGTTTCGGGTTTAGGGTTTAGGTTTTAGTATTTAGGGTTTTTGGGTAGGGTTTTGGGTTTGGGGTTTAGGGTTTAGGGTTTAGG
The DNA here is from genome assembly GCF_029873635.1 of Malania oleifera. Classification (NCBI taxonomy): domain Eukaryota; kingdom Viridiplantae; phylum Streptophyta; class Magnoliopsida; order Santalales; family Ximeniaceae; genus Malania; species Malania oleifera. The sequence continues at coordinate 16,443 of NW_026651684.1, read as the reverse complement.
GTTTAGGGTTTAGGGTTTAGGGTTGGGGGTTTGGATTTGTGGTTGGCGTTTAGGATTTAGGGTTTGGGTTTGGGCTTTAGGTTTCGGGTTTTGGGTTTAGGGTTTACGATTTCTGGTTAGGGTTTCGTGTTTAGGGTTTTGGGATTAGGGTTTAGGGTTTAGGGTTTAGGGTTTTTGGTTTAGACGCTAGGGTTTAGGGTTTAGAGTTTTGTGCTTAGGGTTTAAGGCCTAGGGTTTAGGGTTTTGGGTTTTGGGTTTACACTTTAGGGCTTAGGGTTTAGTGTTTAGGGTTTCGGGTTTAGGGTTTTGGTTTTAGGGTTTAGGGTTTAGGGTTTGGGGTTAGGTTTTGGGGTTAGGGTTTAGGATTTAGGGTTTATGGTTTAGGGATTAGGGTTTAGGGTTTAGGTGTTTCGGTTTTAGAGTTTGGGTTTTAGGATTTTCGATTTAGGGTTTAGGGTTTAGGGTTTAGGTGTTTTGGTTTTACGGTTTAGGTTTTAGGGTTTAGGGTTTCGACTTTATGGTTTAGGGTTTATGGTTTATGGTTTAAGGTTTATGGTTTAGTGTTTGGGGTTAGGGTTTGGGGTTAGGGTTTAAGATTTAGGGTTTAGGGTTTCGGGTTAAGGGTTTAGGGTTTTGGGTTTAGGGTCTTGGCTTTAGGGTTTTACATTTAGGGTTTAGGGTTTAGGGTTTAGGGTTTAGGGTTTAGGGTTTAGGGTTTGGGGTTTAGGTTTCGGATTTATGGTTTCGGGTTTAGGGTTTAGGGTTTAGGGTCTAGGGTTTAGTGTTTTGGGTTTAGGGTTTAGGGTTTTGGGTTTAGGGTTTAGGGTTTTGGGTTTAGGGTTTAGGGTTTCGGCACTAGGGTTTTAGGTTTTGGGTTTAGGGTTTAGGGTTTAGGGTTTCGTGGTTTGGGTTTACGGTTTAGGGTTTAGGGTTTAGGGTTTAGGGTTTAGGGTTTTTGGTTTCGAATTTAGAGTTATGGTTTTAAGGTTTATCGTTTAGGGTTTATGGTTTAGGGTTTAGGGTTTTGGGTTTAGGGTTTGAGGTTTAGGCTTTAGGGTTTAAGTTTAAGGGTTTAGGGTTTAGGGTTTCGGGTTTAAGGTTTTTGGTTTAGAGTTTCACATTTTGGGTTTCAGGTTTAGGGTTTAGGGTTTAGGGTCTCAGGTTTTGGGTTTTGGGTTTAGGGTTTTAGGTTTAGGGTTTAGGGTTTAGTGTTTAGGGTTTAGGGTTTAGGGTGTCGTGTTTCGGGATTCGAGTTTAAGGTTTAGGGTTTAGGGTTTAGGGTTTCGGGTAAAGGGTTTGGGTTTAGGGTTTAGGGTTTAGTGTTTCGGGTTTAGGGTTTAGGGTTTATGGTTTAGGGTTTTGAATTTAGGGTTTAGTGTTTTGGGTTTCTAGTTTAGGCATTCGGGTTTAGAGTTTAGGGTTTCGGGTTTAGGGTTTAGGATTTAGGGTTTAGGGATTCTGGTTTCTTGTTTAGGGTTTCCGATTTAGAGTTTATGGTTTGGGGTTCGGGTTTTGGGTTTAGGGTTAGGGTTTAGGGTTTAAGGTTTAGGGTTTAGGGTTTAGGGTTTAGGGTTTAGGTTTTACGGTTTAGGGTTCTGGGTTTAGGGTTTAGGGTTTAGGTTTTAGGGTTTAGGGTTTAGGATTTAGGGTTTTGGGGTTCGGATTTGGGGTTAGTGTTTAGGATTTTTGGTTTAGGGTTTTGGGTTTAGGGTTTAGGGTTTGGGGTTTAGGGTTTACGGTTTAGGGTTTAAGGTTTAGGATTTAGTGTTTAGGTTTTCTGGTTTCTTGTTTTGGGTTTCCGAATTTGAGTTTACGGTTTGGGGTTAGGGTTTAGGGTTTTGGGTTTAGGGTTTAGGGTTTAAGGTTTAGGGTTTAGGGTTTAGGTTTTACGATTTAGGGTTCTAGGTTTAGGGTTTAGGGTTTAGGTTTAGGGTTTAGGGTCTAGGATTTAGGGTTTGGGGTTCGGGTTTTGGGTTAGTGTTTAGGATTTTTGGTTTAGGGTTTAGGGTTTTGGGTTTAGGGTTTATGGTTTCGGGTTTCGGATTTGGGTTTAGGGTATGGTGTTTAGGGTTTAGGATTTAGGGTTTAGGGTTTGGGGTTTAGGGTTTAGGATTTTGGGTTTTTGGGTAGGGTTCTGGGTTTGAGGTTTAGGGTTTAGAGTTTAGGGTTTAGGGTTTGGGGTCGGGATTTGGGGTTGGGGTTTAGGATTTAGGATTTAGGTTTTGGGTTTAGGGTTTACAATTTTAGGTTGGGGTTTTGTGTTTAGGGTTTCGGGTTTAGGGTTTGGGGATTGTGGTTTAGGGTTTAGGGTTTAGGGTTTAGGGTTTTTGGTTTAGACTTTAGGGTTTAGGGTTTAGGGTTTAGGGTTTTGTGTTTAGGGTTTAGGGTCTAGGGTTTTGGGTTTAGGGTTTTGGGTTTACGCTTTAGGGCTTAGGGTTTAGGGTTTAGGGTTTCGGGTTTAGGGTTTAGGTTTTGGGGTTTAGGGTTTAGGGTTTGGGGTTAGGTTTTGTGGTTAGGGTTTAGGATTTAGGGTTTATGGTTTAGGGCTTAGGTGTTTCAGTTTTAGGGTTTGGGTTTTAGGGTTTCCGATTTAGGGTTTAGGGTTTAGGGTTAAGGTGTTTTGGTTTTACGGTTTAGGTTTTAGGGTTTAGGGTTTCGACTTTATGGTTTATGGTTTATGGTTTAAGGTTTATCGTTTAGTGTTTAGGGTTTAGTGTTTGGGGTTAGGATTTGGGGTTAGGGTTTAAGATTTAGGGTTTACGGTTTCGGGTTAAGGGTTTAGGGTTTCGCCTATAGGGTTTTACGTTTAGGGCTTAGGGTTTAGGGTTTAGGGTTTAGTGTTTAGGGTTTAGGGTTTAGGGTTTAGGGTTTGGGGTTTAGGTTTCGGATTTATGGTTTCGGGTTTAGGGTTTAGGGTTTAGGGTTTAGGGTATAAGTTTTAGGGTTTTGGGTTTAGGGTTTAGGGTTTTGGGTTTAGGGTTTAGGGTTTTGGGTTTAGGGTTTCGGCTCTAGGGTTTTTGGTTTAGGGTTTAGGGTTTCGTGGTTTGGGTTTAGGGTTTAGGGTTTAGGGTTTTGGGTTTCGAGTTTAGGGTTTAGGTTTTAAGGTTTATCGTTTAGGGTTTATGGTTTAGGGTTTAGGGTTTAGGGTTTAGGGTTTCAGGTTTAGGCTTTAGGGTTTAAGTTTAAGGGTTTAGGGTTTAGGGTTTCGGGTTTAAGGTTTTGGGTTTAGAGTTTCAGGTTTAGGGTTTCGGGTTTAGGGTTTAGGGTTTATGGTTTTTGGTCTAGGGTTTAGTGTTTAGGGTTTTGGGTCTAGCGTTTAGGGTTTTAGGTTTAGGGTTTAGGGTTTTTGGTTTATGGTTTAGGGTTTCGTGTTTTCGAGTTTCGAGTTTAAGTTTTAGGGTTTAGGGTTTAGGGTTTAGCGTTTAGGGTTTCGGGTAAAGGGTTTGGGGTTTAGGGATTAAGGTTTAGTATTTAGGGTTTTGGGTTTAGGGTTTAGGGTTTAGGGTTTTGGGTTTCGAGTTTTCGGTTTTGGGTTTAGGGTTTAGAGTTTAGGGTTTAGGGTTTAGCTTTCAGCGTTCTGGGTTTAGGCTTTAGGGTTTTGAGTTTGGGGTTATGGTTTCGATTTAGGGTTTCGGGTTTAAGGTTTAGGGTAAGGGGTTTAGGGTTTAGTGTTCCGGGTTTTGTTTTTAAGATTTTGGGTTTAGGGTTTCGTGTTTAGGTTTTTGGGGTTAGGATTTTGAATTTTGGGTTTAGGGTTTAGGGTTTCGGGTTTAGTGTTTAGGGTTTAGGGTTTAGGGTTTAGGGTTTCGGGTTTATGGTTTAGGTTTTAGGGTTTAGGGTTTAGGGTTTGGGGCTTAGGGTTTATGCTTCGGGGTTAGGGTTTCGGATTTGGGGTTTAGGGTTAAGGGATTCGGGTTTAGGGTTTAGGGTTTAGGGTTTAGAGTTTAGGATTTAGTGTTTAGTGTTTATGGTTTTTGGTTTTGGGTTTAGGGTTTAAGGTTTTGGGGTAAGGGTTTAGGTTTTGGGTTTTTCGTTTTCAGGTTTTAGGGTTTGGGTTTTTGGGTTTAGGGTTCTTGGTTTGGGGTTTAGGGTTTAGGGCTTGAGGTTTAGGGTTTAGGGTTTGAGGTTTGGGTTTACGATTGCGGTTTAGGATTTAGGGTTTAGGGTTTAGGGTTTAGTGTTTAGTGTTTAGGTTTTAGGGTATAGTATTTAGGGTTTGGTTTTTAGGTTTTCAGATTAAGGATTCGGGTTTAGCGTTTCAGATCAGGGTTTTGGGTTGAGGGGTTAGCGTTTAGGGTTTAGGGTTTAGTTGTTTAGATTTTAGGGTTTAGGGTTTAGGATTAGGGTTTGGGGTTAGGGTTTAGGATTTAGGGTTTAGGGTTTCGATTTTACGGTTTAGGGTTTAGGGTTTAGGGTTTCAGGTTTTGGGTTTTCGGTTTAGGGTTTTGGGTTTAGGGTTTAGGGTTTAGGGTTTAGGGTTTAGGGTTTGGGGTTTTGGGTTTTGGGTTTTGCGTTTGGGATTTTTTTTGTTTAGAGCTTAGGGTTTAGGGTTTAGGGTTTAGGGTTTAGGGTTTAGGGTTTAGGGTTTAGTGTTTAGGGTTTAGGGTTTTCGGTTAGGATTTCGGTTTAGGGTTTAGGATTTTGGGTTTAGGTTTTAGGGTTTAGGGTTTCGGGTTTAGCTTTTAGGGATTAGGTTTTTAGGTTTTAGGGTTTTTGTTTTTGGGTTTAGGGTTATGGGTTTAGGGTTTAGGGTTTAGGGTTTTGTGTTTAGGATTTGATGTTTAGGGTTTGGGGTTAGGGTTTGGGATTGGGGTTTAGGATTTGGGTTTAGGGTTTAGGGATTAGGGTTTCAGGTTTAGGGTTTCGGGTTTAGGGTTTAGAGTTTAAGGTTTTGGGTTTAGGGTTTAGGGTTTGGGGTTTAGGGTTTTTGGTTTAGGTTTTTGGGTTTAGGTTTTTAGGATTTTGGGCTTTGATTTTTGGGTTTAGGGTTCTGGGTTTAGGGTCTAGGGTTTTTGGTTTTGGGTTTAGGATTTGATGTTTAGGGTTTGGGGTTAGGGTTTATGATTTGGGGTTTATGGTTTAGGGTTTAGGGTTTCAGGTTTCGGGTTTCGGGTTTAGGGTTTAGAGTTTAAGGTTTTGGGTTTATGGTTTAGGGTTTGGGGTTTTTGGTTTAGGGTTTCTTGTTTCGGTTTTAGGGTGTAGGGTTTAGAGTTTTGGGTTTAGGATTTCGGGTTTTGGGTTTAGGGTTTAGGGTTTAGGGTTTGGGGTTAGGGTTTGGGGCTAGGGTTTAGGATTTAGGGTTTAGGGTTTAGAGTTTAGGGTTTACGGTTTAGCGTTTAGGGTTTAGGGTTTAGATGTTTAGGTTTTAGGGTTTGGGTTTCAGGGTTTAGGGCTCTTGGTTTAGGGTTTAGGGTTTAGAGTTTAGGGTTTGGGGTTTGGATTTGGGGTTAGGGTTTCGGATTTTGGGTATAGGGTAAAGCGTTTAGGGTTTAGGGTTTAGGGTTTGGGGTTAGGGTTTCAGATTTTTGGTATAAGGTAAAGCGTTTAGGGTTTAGGGTTTAGGTTTTAGGGTTTGGGTTTTAGTGTGTAGGGTTATGGGTTTAGGGTTTAGGGTTTGGAGTTTAGAGTTTAGGGTTTGGGGTTTGGGGTTAGGGTTTGGGGTTAGGGTTTCGGATTTAGGGTTTTAGGTTTAGGGTTTAGGGTTTAGGGTTTAGGGTTTGGGGTTAGGGTTTGTGGTTAAGGTTTCGAGTTTAGGGTTTAGGGTTTCGGGTTTAGGCTTTTGTGTTTAGGGTTTAGGTGTTTAGGTTTTAGGGTTTGGGTTTTAGAGTTTAGGGTTTGGGATTTACGGTTTGGGGTTAGGGTTTGGGGTTAGGGTTTAGGCTTTGGGTTTAGGGTTTTGGGTTTTGGGTTTAAAGTTTCGGCACTAGGGTTTTTGGTTTTCGGTTTAGGGTTGAGGGTTTAGGGTTTTGTGATTTGGGTTTAGGGTTTAGGGTTTAGGGTTTTGGGTGTTGGGTTTTGGGTTTCGAGTTTAGGGTTTAGGTTTTAAGGTTTATCGTTTAGGGTTTGTGGTTCAGGGTTTAGGGTTTCGGGTTTAAGGTTTTGGGTTAGAGTTTCAGCTTTAGGGTTTCGGATTTAGGGTTTGGGTTTTAGGGTTTTGGGTTTTGGGTCAAGGGTTTAGGGTTTAGGGTTTAGTGTTTCGGGTTTATGGTTTTGGGTCTAGGGATTAGGGTTTAGGGTTTGGGGTTAGGTTTTGGGTTTAGAGTTTAGGATTTAGGGTTTATGGTTTAGGGCTTACGGTTTAGGGTTTAGGGTTTAGGGTTTAGGGTTTAGGGTTTAGGTGTTTGGGTTTTAGGGTTTGGCTTTTAGGGTTCCGAGTTTAGGGTTTAGGGTTTATGGTTTTAGGTTTAGGGTTTAGGGTTTAGGGTTTAGTGTTTGGGGTTAGGGTTTGGGGTCAGGATTTAGGATTTAGGGTTTAGGGTTTAGGGTTTTGGGTTTAGGGTTTAGGTTTTAGTGGTTATGGTTTTCATTTAAGGGTTTACGATTGAGGTTTTTAGGTTTTAGAATTTCGAATTTAGGGTTTATGATGTTGGGTTTAGGGTTTAGGGTTTAGGGTTTAACGTTTAGGGTTTAGGGTGTAGGGTTTGGGGTAAGGTTTTGGGGTTAGTCTTCAGAATTTAGGGTTTAGGGTTTAGGATTTAGGGTTTAGGTTTTGGGGTTAGGGCTTCGGGTTTGGGTTTGGGCTTTAGGTTTCGGGTTTACAGTTTAGGGTTATGATTTCAGGTTAGGGTTTCATGTTTAGGGTTTGAGGTTTAGGTTTTCGGGATTAGGGTTTAGGGTTTAGGGTTTAGGTTTTGGGGTTAGGGTTTGTGGTTAAGGTTTCGAGTTTAGGGTTTAGGGTTTCGGGTTTAGACTTTTGTGTTTAGGGTTTAGGTGTTTAGGTTTTAGGGTTTGGGTTTTAGAGTTTAAGGTTTGGGATTTACGGTTTGGGGTTAGGGTTTGGTGTTAGGGTTTAGGCTTTGGGTTTAGGGTTTAGGGTTTTGGGTTTAGGGTTTCGGCACTAGGGTTTTTGGTTTTCGGTTTAGGGTTGAGGGTTTAGGGTTTTGTGATTTGGGTTTAGGGTTTAGGGTTTAGGGTTTAGGGTTTAGGGTTTTGGGTTTCGAGTTTAGGGTTTAGGTTTTAAGGTTTATCGTTTAGGGTTTATGGTTTAGGGTTTAGGGTTTCGGGTTTAAGGTTTTGGGTTAGAGTTTCAGCTTTAGGGTTTCGGATTTAGGGTTTGGGTTTTAGGGTTTTGGGTTTTGGGTCTAGGGTTTAGGGTTTAGGGTTTAGGGTTTAGGGTTTCGGGTTTATGGTTTTGGGTTTAGGGATTAGGGTTTAGGGTTTGGGGTTAGGTTTTGGGGTTAGAGTTTAGGATTTAGGGTTTATTGGTTAGGGCTTATGGTTTTGGGTTTAGTGTTTAGGGTTTAGGGTTTAGGGTTTAGGTGTTTAGGTTTTAGGGTTTGGCTTTTAGGGTTCCGAGTTTAGGGTTTAGGGTTTAGAGTTTAGGGTTTAGGGTTTATGGTTTTAGGTTTAGGGTTTAGTGTTCGGGGTTAGGGTTTGGGGTCAGGATTTTGGATTTAGGGTTTAGGGTTTAGGGTTTTGGGTTTAGGGTTTAGGTTTTAGTGGTTAGGGTTTTCGTTTAAGTGTTTACGATTGAGGTTTTTAGGTTTTGGAATTTCGAATTTAGGGTTTATGATGTTGGGTTTAGGGTTTAGGGTTTAGGGTTTAACGTTTAGGGTTTAGGGTGTAGGGTTTGGGGTAAGGTTTTGGGGTTAGTCTTCAGAATTTAGGGTTTAGGGTTTAGGGTTTAGGGTTTAGGTTTTGGGGTTAGGGTTTCGGGTTTGGGTTTGGGCTTTAGGTTTCGGGTTTAGGGTTTAGGGTTTACGATTTCGGGTTAGGGTTTCATGTTTAGGGTTTCAGGTTTAGGGTTTCGGGATTAGGGTTTAGGGTTTAGGGTTTTTGGTTTAGGCGTTTGGGTTTAGGGTTTAGGGTTTAGGGTTTAGGGTTTATGGTTTAGGGTTTCGGGTTAAGGGTTTAGGGTTTAGGGTTTAGGGTTTAGGGTTTAGGGTTTCGACTTTAGGGTTTTAGGTTTAGGGTTTAGGGTTTAGGTTTTAGGGTGTAGGGTTTAGGGTTTAGGGTTTCGGGTTTAGAGTTTCAGGTTTAGGGTTTAGGGTTTAGGGTTTATCCTTAAGGGTTTATGGTTTAGGGTTTAGGGTTTAGGGTTTAGGTTTTTGGGTTTAGGGTTTAGGGTTTAGGGTTTGGGGTTTAGGGTTTAGGGTTTAAGGTTTAAGGTTTCGGGTTAAGGGTGTTGGGTTTAGAATCTAGGGTTTAGGGTTTACGGTTTATGGTTTCTACTTTAGGGTTTTAGGTTTACGATTTAGGGTTTAGGGTTTAGGGCTTAGGGTGTAGGGTTTAGGCTTTTGGGTTTAGAGTTTCGGGTTTAGGGTTTCAGGTTTAGGGTTTAGGGTTTAGGGTTTGGGGTTTAGGATTTGGGGTTAGGGTTTAGGGTTAGGGTTTGAGCTTTAGTGTTTCGAGTTTGGGGTTTAGTGTTTAGGATTTCGGGTTAGGGTTTCGTGTTTAGGGTTTCGGGTTTAGGATTTCGGCTTTAGGGTTTTAGGTTTAGGGTTTAGCGCTCCGGTTTTAGGGTGTAGGGTTTAGTGTTTAGCGTTTCGGGTTTAGGGTTTCAGGTTTTGTGTTTAGGGTTTATCATTTAGGGTTTATGGTTTTGGATTTAGGGTTTAGGGTTTAGGGTTTAGGGTTTAGGGTTTAGTGTTTAAGGTTTAGGATTTCGGGTTAAGGGTTTTGGTTTTAGGGTCTAGGCTTTAGGTTTTACGGTTTACGATTTCGGCTTTAGGGTTTTCGGTTTAGGGTTTAGGGCTTTAGGTTTAGGGTTTTGGGTTTAAGGTT
>NW_026651684.1:0-2500 GCF_029873635.1 Malania oleifera | reverse complement strand
TACGGTTTAGGGTTTCGGGTTTATGGTTTTGGGTTTTGGGATTAGGGTTTAGGGTTTGGGGTTAGGTTTTGGAGTTAGAGTTTAGGATTTAGGGTCTATGGTTTAGGGCTTAGGGTTTAGGGTTTAGGGTTTAGGGTTTAAGTGTTTAGGTTTTAGGGTTCTGGTTTTGGGGTTTAGGGTTCCGGGTTTAGGGTTTAGGGTTTAGAGTTTAGGGTTATGGTTTATGGTTTTAGGTTTAGGGTTTAGGGTTTAGGGTTTAGTGTTTGGGGTTAGGGTTTGGGGTCAGGGTTTAGGATTTAGGGTTTAGGGTTTAGGGTTTAGGGTTTAGGGTTTAGGTTTTAGTGTTTAGGGTTTACGATTTAGGGTTTACGATTGAGGTTTTTAGGTTTTAGAATTTCGATTTTTGGGTTTATGATATTGGGTTTAGGGTTTATGGTTTAGGGTTTAGGGTTTAGGGTGTTGGGTTTTGGGTAAGGTTTTGGGGTTAGTCTTCAGAATTTAGGGTTTAGGGTTTAGGATTTAGGGTGTAGGTTTTGGGGTTAGGGTTTCGGGTTTGGGTTTGGGCTTTAGGTTTCAGATTTACGATTTAGTGTTTACGATTTCGGGTTAGGGTTTCATGTTTAGGGTTTCAGGTTTAGGGTTTCGGGATTAGGGTTTCGGGATTAGGGTTTAGGGTTTTTGGTTTTTGGTTTAGGCGTTTGGGTTTAGGGTTTAGGGGTTAGGGTTTACGGTTTAGGGTTTTGGGTTAAAGGTTTAGGGTTTTGGTTTAGGGTTTAGGGTTTGGGGTTTAGGGTTTCGACTTTAGGATTTTAGGTTTAGGGGTTAGGGTTTAGGTTTTAGGGTGTAGGGTAAAGGGTTTAGGGTTTAGGGTTTCGGGTTTAGAGTTTCAAGTTTAGGGTTTAGGGTTTAGGGTTTATCCTTAAGGGTTTATGGTTTAAGGTTTAGGGTTTAGGGTTTAGGTTTTTGGGTTTAGGGTTTAGGTTTTATGGTTTGGGGTTTAGGGTTTAGGGGTTTAAGGTTTCCAGTTAAGGGTTTTGGGTTTAGGGTCTAGGGTTTAGGGTTTACGGTTTACGGTTTCTGCTTTAGGGTTTTAGGTTTAGGGTTTAGGGTTTAGGGTTTAGGGTCTTAGGTTTAGGGTTTAGGGTTTAGGGTTTAGGGTGTAGGGTTTAGGGTTTAGGGTTTCAGGTTTAGGCTTTAGGGTTTAGGGTTTGGGCTTTAGGATTCGGGGTTAAGGTTTTGGGTTAGGGTTTGGGCTTTGGTGTTTCTGGTTTAGGATTTAGGGTTTAGAGTTTCGTGTTTAGGGTTTCAGGTTTAGGGTTTAGGGTTTAGGGTTTAGGGTTTAGGATTTCGGGTTAAGGTTTTTGGTTTTGGGGTCTAGGGTTTGGGGTTTATGGTTTACGGTTTCGGCTTTAGAGTTTTAGGTTTAGGGATTAGGGTTTTAGGTTTAGGGTTTTGGGTTTAGGGTTTAGGGTTTAGGGTTTAGGGTTTATCGTTTAGGGTCTAGGGTTTAGGGTTTAGTGTTTCGGGTTCAGTCTTTAGGGTTTAAGGTTTAGGGTTTAGGGTTTAGGGTTTAGGGTTTAGGGTTTAGGGTTTTGGGCTTAGGGTTTAGGGTTTAGTGTTTCGGGTTTAGGGTTTAGGGTTTAGGGTTTAGGGTTTGTGGTTTGGGGTTAGGGTTTATGATTTAGGGTTTAGGGTATAGGGTTTTGGGTTTAGGGTTTAGGGTTTAGGGTTTAGGTGTTTAGGTTTAGGGTTTAGGTTTTAGGGTTTAGGGTTCTGGGTTTAGGGTTTAAGGTTTAGGGTTTAGGGTTTATGGTTTATGGTTTTGGGTTTTGGGTTTAGGGTTTAGGGTTTAGGGCTTGGGGTTAGGGTTTGTTGTTAGGGTTAAGGATTCTGGGTTTAGGGTTTCGGGTTTGGGGTTTCGGGTTTATGTTTTTGAGTTTAGGGTTTCGGGTTTAGGGTTTAGGGTTTAGGATCTAGGGTTTAGGGTTTTTGGTTTAGGGTTAGGGTTTTGGGTTTAAGGTTTAGGGTTTTGGGTTAAGGGTTTATGGTTTTGGGTTTAGGGTTTAGGGTTTAGTGTTTAGGGTTTAGGGTTTAGGGTTTAGGGTTTAGGGTTTAGGGTTTCAGGTTTAGGGTTTAGGTTTTAAGGTTTATCGTCTAGGGTTTATGGTTTAGGGTTTAGGGTTTAGGGTTTAGGATTTAGGTTTTTGGGTTTAGGGTTTAGGATTTCGTGTTCAATGTTTCGGGTTTAGAGTTTAGGGTTTAGGGTTTGGGGTTTTGGTTTTAAGGTTTATCATCTTGGGTCTATGGTTTAGGGTTTAGGGTTTAGGATTTAGGTTTTTGGGTTTAGGGTTTAGGATTTCGGGTTCAATGTTTCGGGTTTAGAGTTTAGGGTTTAGGGTTTAGGGTTTAGGGCTTAAGGTTTAGGGTTTAGGGTTTCGTGTTTAGGGTTTAGGGTTTGGGTTTAGGGTTTTGGGTTAGGGTTTAGGATTTAGGGTTTATT
>NW_026651683.1:10000-72500 GCF_029873635.1 Malania oleifera | reverse complement strand
AACCCTAAACTCGAAACCCTAACTCCAAACCCCAACCCCAAACTCTAAACCCTAAACCTTAAACCCTAAACCCTAAACCCTAAACCCCACACCCAAAACCCGGTCCCAAACCATAAACCCTAAACCCTAAACCTTAAACCCTAAACCCTAATCCCCAAACCCTAACCCCTAAACCCTAAACCCGAAACCCAAACCCCAAAACCTAACCCCAAACACTAAACCCTAAACCCTAAAACCTAAACGCGAAACCCTAAACCATAAACCCAAAACCCAAAACCCAAAACATGAAACACTAAACCCAAAACCCAAAACCCAAAACGCAAAACCCTAAACCCTACACCCTAAACCGTGATTCCTAAACCATAAACCCCAAACCTTAAACCAGAAACCCTAAACCTGAAACCCTAACCCAAAAACCTAACCCCAAAATCTAAATCCTAAAACCTAAAACCCAAACCCCAAAACCTAAACACCAAAACCCTAAACCCTAAATCCTCAAACCTAAACCCTAATCCCAAAATCAAAACCCTAAACCCTAAACCCTAAAACACAATCCCTAAACCGTAAACTGTAAACCCTAAACCCTAAACCCAAAATCCTAGACCCTAACTCCAAACGCTAACCCGAAACCCTAAATCCTAAACCTGAAACCCTAAACCCAAAACCCTAAACCGTAAAACCTAAAACCTAAACCCTAAACCCGAAACCCTAACCCAAAACCCTAACACCAAACCCTAAACCCAAACTCTAAAACTTAAACCCTAAGCCCTAGACCCTAAACCTTAAACCCAAAACACTAAACATGAAACCTTAAACCCTAAACCATAAACCATAAACCCTAAACCAAAAACCAGAAAACTTAAACCCGAAACTAAAACCCGAAACCCTAAACCCAAAGCCCAAACCCCAAAGCCAAACCCCAAACCCTAAACCCTAAACCCAAAACCCTAAACCCTAAACCCAGAACCCTAAACACTAAAAACCCAAACCCTTAAACCTAAATTCCTAAATCCTTAAACCCTAAACCCTAAACCTAAACCCTAAACCCAAAATCCTAAACCCTAACCCCAAACCACAACCCCAAACCCTAAACCCTAAAACCTAAAGCTTAAAGCCTAAGCCCAGAACCCAAAAACCTTAGACGCAAACCCTAAAACCTAAACACGTAAACCCTAAACCATAAACCGGAAACCGTAAACCCTAAACCATAAACCCGAAACCATAAACCGTAAACCCTAAACCCTAAACCCAAAATCCTAAACCCTAACTCCAAACGCTAACCCCAAACCCTAAACCCTAAACCCCAAACCCTAAACCCAAAACCCAAAACCCTAAACCCTAAACCCGAAACCCTAACCCAAAACCTAAACCCCAAACCCTAAACCCTAAACCCTAAACCCTAAACGCAAAACCAAAAACCCTAAACCCGAAACCCTAAACAGTAAACCCGAAAAACTAACCCCCAAAGCCTAACCACAAACTCTAAAACCTAAACCCTAAGCCCTACACCCTAAACCCTAAACCCAAAACACTAAACCCGAAACCCTCAACCCTGAACCGAAAACCCTAAACCCTAAACCCTAAACCGTAAACCCTAAACCCTAAACCCTAAATCCTAAACCCCAATTCCAAAGCCTAACCCCAAAACCTAAACCCTAAACCCCAAACCCTAAACCCTAAACCCTAAACCCAGAACCATAAACCCTAAAACCCAAACCCTAAAACCTAAACACCTAAACCCTAAACCCTAAACCCTAAACGCTAAACCATAAACCCTAAACCCAAAATCCAAAACCCTAACCCCAAACCCTAACCCCAAACGCTAAACCCTAAAACCTAAAGCTTAGAGCCTAAAACTAGAACCCTGAAACTTTAAACACAAACCCTAAAACCTAGACACCTAAACCCTAAACCATAAACCCTAAATGCTAAACTATAAATCCTAAACCCTAAATCCTAAAACCCAACCCCAAACCCTAACACGAAATCCAAAACATGAAACCATAAACTCGAAACCCTAAACCCTAAACCCGAAACCCTAAACCCTAAACCCTAAATCCTTAGCCTAAAACCCTAAACCCTAAACCCTAAGCCCTAATCCCTAAGCCCTAAACCCTAAACCCGAAACCCTAAACCCTAAACCCTAAACCCTAAAGCCTAAACTCGAAACCCTAAACCCCAAACCCTAACCCCAAACCCTAGACCCTAAACCCTAAACTCGAAACCCTGAACGCTAAACACTAAACCTTAAACCCTAAACCCTATACCCTATACCCTAAACGCTAAACCCAAAATTCTAAACCCTAACTCCAAAATCTAACCCCAAACTCTTAACCCTAAACGCAAAACCCTAAGCCCTCAACCCGAAACCCTAAACCCTAAATCCGAAACCCTAAGCCATAAACCCTAAACCCTAAACCCAGAACCCCAAACCCTAAAACCCAAACCCTAAATCGTAAAATCCTAAACCCTAAACCTTAAACCCTAAACCCTAAATCCTAAAACCTAACACCAAACTCTAACCCCAAACTTTAAACCCTAAATGCTAAACCCTAAACCCTAAACAGTAAACCAGAAACCCTAAACCCTAAACCTGAACACCCGAAACCCTAAACCCTCAACACTTAAAACAAAACCAAAAACACTAACCCCGAAAAACAAAACCTGAAATCCTAAACCCGAGCCCTAAACTCGAAACTCTAACACCAAAGCCAAACCCCAAACCCTAAACCCTAAACCCTAAACCCTAAACCCTAAACCCAAAACCCTAAAACCCAAACCCTAAAACCTAAACACCTAAACCCTAAACCCTAAACCCTAAACCCTAAACCCTAAACCGTAAACCCTAAACTATAAACCATAAACCCTAAATCCTAAACCTTAACCCCAAACCCTAACCCCAAATCCTAAACCCGAAAACCTAAACCGTAAACCGTAAACCCTAAACCATAAAACCTAAACACAAAACCCTAAACCTTAAAATGCAAACCCTAAAACGTAACCTACTAAACCATAAACCGTAAACCCTAAACCCTAAACACTAAATCCTAAACCCTAAACCCTAAACCCTAAACCCTAAACCCTAAATCCTAAACCCTAACCCTAAACCCTAAGCCCTAAACCCTAAACCCTAAACCCTAAACCCTAAACCAGAAACACTAAACCCGAAACCCTAACCCTAAACCCGAAACACTAAACCCCAAACCCTAACCCCAAACCCTAAACCCTACACCCAAAATAGTAAAGCCTAAACCCACAACCCTAAACACAAAAACGCAAACCCTAAAACCTAAACCCCTAAACCCTAAACCCTAAACACAGAACCCTAAACCCAAAAACGCAAACCCTAAAACCTAAACCCCTAAACCCTAAACCCGAAACCCTAAACCCTAAACACTAAATCCTAAACCACAAACCCAAAACCCTTAACCCTAAACCCAAAAACCTAAGCCCTGAACCCTAAACCCTAAACCCTAAACCCGAAACCTGAAACCCTAAACCCGTAACTCTAAACCCTACACCCTAAACCCTAAACCCGAAACGTTAAACCCAGAACCCTAAACCCTAAACCCTAAGCCCATAACCCCAAAACCCTCAAACCCAAAAACCTAAACACCTAAACCCTAAACCCTGAACCCCAAACCCTAAACCCTAAACCCTAAACCCTCAACCCTAAACCCTAAATTCTAAACCCTAACGCCAAACCCTAAACCAAAAATTGTAAACCCTATACCTTAAACATTAAACCCAAAACCCTAAACGCAATACCCTAAACCCCAAACCCTAAAACCCAAATCTAAAACCTAAACACCTAAACGCTAAACCCTAAACCCAAAGCCCTAATACCTAAACACTAAACCCTAAACACTAAACCCTAAACCCTAAACCCAATATCCTAAACCCTAACCCCAATCCCTAAACCATAAACCATAAACCTTAAACACTAAAGCTAGAACCCTAAACCTTAAAATGCAAACCCTAAAACCTAAACACCTAAACCCTAAACCATAAACCTTAGACCCTAAACCCAAAACCCTAAGCCGAAACCCCAACCCGAAATCCTAAACCCTAAACCTTAAACCCTAAACCCAAAACCCTAAAACCTTAAACCCTAAAACCAAAACCCTAAAACGTAAATCCAATACCGTAAACCCTAAACCCAAATCCCTAAACCCTAAACCCTAAACCGTAAAACCTAAATCGTAAAACCTAAACACCTAAACCCTAAACCCTAAACCATAAACCATAAACCCTAAACCCTAAATCATAAACCGTAAACCCTAAACCTCAAATCCTAAAACCCAAACCATAAACCCTAAATCATAAACCGTAAACCCTAAACCGTAAACCCAAAACATGAAACCATAACCCGAAACCCTAACCCCAAACACCAAACCCTAAACCCTAAACCCTAAACACAAAACCCTAAAACCCTAAAACCTATACCCCAAAACCTAAATCCCAAACCCTAAACCCAAAACACAAATCCCTAAACCCTAAAACCTAAACACCTAAACCCAAAACCTTAAAACCTAAACCCCACACACTATACCCTAAACGCTAACTCTAAACCCAAAGCGCTAAAGTCAAAACCCTAAACCCCAAATTCTAAACACAAAATCGTAAACCCTAAACCCTAAAGCCTAAACCCTCAATACAAAACTCTAAACCCTAAACCCTGAACCCTAAACCCTAAAACCGAAACACCCAAACCCCAAACCCTAAAACCTAAAATTCTAAGCCCAAAATACAACACCCTAAACCTTAAAACCAAAACCGTACACTTTAAAACCCAAACCCAAAACCCTAAACCCTAAACCGTAAACACTAAACCCTAAACCCTAACCCTAAACCCTAAACCCCAAATATTAAACCCTAACCCAAACCCTAACCCGAAACCCTAAACCGTCAACCCTAAACCCTAAACCTTATACCCTATACCCTAAACCCTAAACCCCAAAACCTAAACTCTAAAACCTAAACCCTAAACCCTAAACCTTAAACCCTAAACCTTAGACCCTAAACCCTAAACCCTAAATACTAAACCCTAATCCCAAACCCTAACCCGAAACCCTAAACCGTAAACCCTAAACACTAAACCATATACCCTATACCCTAAACCCTAAACCCTAAACTCAAAAACCTAAACCCTAAACCCTAAACCCCAAACCCAAAATCCTAATGCCTAAAACCAAAAGCCTAACTCGAAGCCCTAAGCCCGAGAGGCTAAACCTTAAACCCAAAACCCTAAACCCTAAATACTAACCTTAATCCCAAACCCTAACCCGAAACACTAAACCGTAAACCCTAAACCCTAAACCCTATACCCTATACCCTAAACCCTAAACCCTAAACTCTAAAACCTAAACCCTAAACCCTAAACCCTAAATCCCAAATCCTAATGCCTAAAACCAAAAGCCTAAACCCGAAACCCTAAACCCTAAAGGCTAAACCCTAAACGCTAAACCATTAACCTTAAACCCTAAAACCTATACCCACAACCCTAAACCCTAAACCCTAAACTCTAAACCCGAAACCACAAAGACGAAACACTAACCCAAAACCCTAACCCCAAACACTAAACCCTAAACCATAAGCCCTAAACATGAAACCGTAACCCCAAACCTAAAAACCATAACCCAAAACCCCAAATCCTAAATCCAAAACCCTAAACCCAAAACCCCAAACCCCAAACCCAAAACCCTAAACCCTAAACCCTAAACCTTAAACCCGAAACCCTATACCTGAAACCCTAAACCCAGAACCCTAAAGCCGAAATCCTAACCTTAAACCCTAAACCCTAAACGCAAATCCCAAAACCCTAAACCCTAAACCCTAAAACCTAAACACCCAAACCCAAAGCCTAAACCCTAAACCGTAAACCCTAAGCTATAAACCCTAAACCCTAAATCCTAAACCTTAACCCAAACCCAAAACCCTAAAACCTAAACCGTAAACCGTAAACCCAGAACCCTAAATCGTAAAACGCAAACCCTAAAACTTAAACCCCAAACCCTAACTCCAAACCCTAAACCCAAAAACCTAAATCGTAAACCCTAAACCCTAAACGCAGAACCCTAAACCGTATAACGCAAACCCTAAAACCTAACCTCCTAAACCCTAAACCGTAAACCCTAAACCCTAAACCCTAAATCCTAAACCCTAAACCCTAAGCCCTAAATCCAAAACCCTAAACCTAAAACCCTAAACTCGAAACCGTAAACCCTAAACCCTAAACACTAAACCCAAAACCCAAAACCCAAAACCTAAAACCCTAAACCTTAAACCCTAAGCCCTAAACCCTAAACCTTAAACCCTAAACCCTAAACCCTAAACCCGAAACCCTAAACCCTAAACCCTAAAACCAAAACCGTAAACCCGAAACCCTAAACCTGAAAACCTAAACCCTAAACAATAAACCCGAAACCCTAAGCCCGAAACCCGAAACCCTAAACCCTAAACCCTATGCTCTAAACCCTACACCATAAACCTTAGACCCTAAACCCTAAACCCAAAAATCTAAACCCAAAACCCTAAACCCTAAACCCCAAACCCTAAACCCTAAACCATAAACCCTAAACCCAAAACCCGAAACCCGAATCTCGAAACCCTAAACTTGAAACCCCAAACCCGAAACCCTAACCCAAAGCCTAACCCCAAACCCTAAACCCTAAACCCAAAACGCTAAACCCTAAACCCTAAACCCTAAACCCAAAACCCTAAACCCTAAAACACAAACCCAAAAACCTAAAAACCAAAACCATAAACCCTACACCCTAAACCCTAAACCCTAAATCATAAACCCTAACACCAAACCGTAAACCCTAAAACCTAAAACCTAAACCCTAAACCCTAAACACAAAAACGCAAACTCTAAAACCTAAACACGTAAACCCCAAACCCTACCCCGAAACACAAAACCCTAAACCCTTTACCTTAAGCCCTAAACCCTAAACCCTAAAACCTAAACCCTAACCCCGAAACACTAAACCCAAAACCCTAACCCGAAACCCTAACCCCAAACCCTAAACCCTCAACCCTAAATCCTAAACCCTAAATAGTAAACCTAAACCCTAAACCCAGAACCCTAAACCAAAAAACCCAAACACAAAAACCTAAACCCCTAAACCCTAAACCCAAAACCTGAAAATCCAGACCCTAAAACCTAAACCCCTAAACCCTAAACCCTAAACCTTAAACCCTATCCTAAACCATAAACCCTAAACCCTAAACTCGAAAACCTAAACCCTGAACCCTAAGCCCTAAACCCTAAACCATAAACCCAAAATCCCAAACACGCAACTCTAAACCCTACACCGTAAACCCTAAACCCTAAACATTAAACCCTGAACCCTAAACCCTAAGCCCAAAACCCCGAACCCTAAAACCCAAACCCAAAAACCTAAACACCTAAACCTTAAACCCCCAACCTTGAACCCTAAACGCTAAAACCGAAACACCCAAACCCCAAACCCTAAAACCTAAAATTCTAAGCCCAAAATACAATAAACCTTAAAACCAAAACCCTACACTTTAAAACCTAAACCCTAAACCCTAAACCCTAAACCCTAAACCGTAAACACTAAACCCTAAACCCTAACCCTAAACTGTAAACACTAAACACAAAACATTAAAACCAAAACTCCAAACCCTTGACCCTAAACCCTAAAAACCCTAAACCAAAACCCTTAACTCCAAACCCTAACCCCAAACCCAAACCCGCTAACCCGAAACCGCAAATCCTAAATCGAATAACCCTAAACCCAAAACCCTAAACCCTAAACCCCAAAACCCTAAACCGTAAACCCTAAACCCTAAACCCTAAACCCTAAGCCCTAAACCCTAAGCCCTAAACCCTAAACCCTAAACCCAAAACCCTAAACCCTAAACCCAAAACCCAACACCCAAAACCCTAAACCCTAAACCCAGAACCCTAACCGCAAAATTCTAAACCCAAAACCGTAAACCCTAAACCCTAAACCCTAACCCCAAACCCGACACCCTAAACCTTTAACGCTAAACGTTAAATCCTAAACGATAAACCCTAAACCCTAAACCCTAGACCCAGAACCCTAAACCCTAAAACCCAAACCCTAAAACCTAAACACCTAAACCCTAATCCTTAAACCCTAAACCGTAAACCCTAAATCCTAAACTCTAAAGCCTAAATTCTAAACCCTAACACCAAACCCTGACCCCAAACCCTAAACCTTAAACCCTCAACCCTAAATCCTAAACCCTAAATAGTAAACCCAAACCCCAAACCCTAAACCCTAAACCTAGAACCCTAAACCAAAAAACCCAAACACAAAAACCTAAACCCATAAACCCTAAACCCAAAACCTCAAAATCTCCCTAAAACCTAAACCACTAAACCCTAAACCCTAAACCTTAACCCCTAAACCCTAAATCCTAAACCATCCCTAAACCCTAAACCCTAAACTCGAAAACCTAAACCCTAAACCCACCCCAAACACGCAACTCTAAACCCTACACCCTAAACCCTAAACCCTAAACGTTAAACCCTGAACCCTAAACCCTAAGCCCAAAACCCTAAACCCTAAAACCCAAACCCAAAAACCTAAACACCTAAACCCTAAACCCCCAACACTAAACCCTAAACCCTAAAACCGAAACACCCAAACGCCAAACCCTAAAACCTAAAATTCTAAGCCCAAAATACAAAACCCTAAACCTTAAAACCAAAACCCTACACTTTAAAACCTAAACACTAAACCCTAAACCCTAAACCGTAAACACTAAACCCTAAACCCTAACCCTAAACTGTAAACACTAAACACTAAACCTTAAACCCAAAACTCTAAACCCTAGACCCTAAAGCCTAAAAACCCTAAACCAAAACCCTTAACTCCAAACCCTAACACCAAACCCAAACCCCCAAACCCAAAACCGCAAATCCTAAATCGAATAACCCTAAACCCAAAACCCAAAACCCAAAACCCTAAACCCTAAACCCTAAACCCTAAACCCTAAGCCCTAAGCCCTAAACCCTAAACCCTAAACCCTAAACCCAAAACCCTAAACCCTAAACCGTAAACCCGAAAACCTAACCGCAAAGTTCTAAACCCTAAACCCTAAACCCTAAACCCAAACCCGACACCCTAAACCTTTAACCCTAAATGTTAAATCCTAAACGATAAACCCTAAACCCTAAACCCTAGACCCAAAACACTAAACCCTAAAACCCAAACCCTAAAACCTAAACACCTAAACCCTAATCCTTAAACCTTAAACCCAAAACCCTAAATCCTAAACCCTAAACCCTAAATTCTAAACCCTAACCCCAAACCCTGACGCCAAAACCTAAACCATAAACCCTAAACCCTAAAGCCGAAACCCTAAATCCAGAACCCAAAACCCTAAAACCTAAACCATAAAACCTAAACACCAAAACCCTAAACCCTAAACCCTAAACCCTAAACCCTAAACTCTAAAACCTAAACCCTAAACCGTAAACCCTAAACCCTAAACCCTAAATCCTAATGCCTAAAACCAAAAGCCTAAACCCAAAACCCTAAGCCCTAAAGGGTAAACCCTAAACCCTATACCCGAAACCCTAAACCGAAAACCCTAAACCCTAAACCCTAAACCCGAAACCCTAAACCCTAAACCCCAAACCCTAAACCCTAAATCCAAAACCCGAAACCAGAATCCCGAAACCCTAAACTCGAAACCCTAAACCCAAAACCCTAACCCCAAAGCCTAACCCCAAACACTAAACCCTAAACACTAAACGCTAAACACTAAACCCTAAACCCAATACCCTAAACCATAAAACACAAACCCAAAAACCTAAAAACCAAAACCATAAACCCTATAAATCCTAAACCCTAACACCAAACCACAAACCTTAAACCCTAAAACCTAAACCCTAAACCCTTAACCCAAAAACGCAAACTCTAAAACCTAAACACCTAAACCCCAAACCCTAAACCCCAAACCCTACCCCGAAACACAAAACCCTAAACCCTTTACCTTAAGCCCTAAACCCTAAACCCTAAACCCAAAACCCTAAAACCCAAACCCTAAACCCGAAACACTAAACCCAAAACCGTAACCCGAAACCCTAACCCCAAACCCTAAACCCTCAACCCTAAATCCTAAACCCTAAATAGTAAACCTAAACCCCAAACCCTAAACCCTAAACCTAGAACCCTAAACCAAAAAACCCAAACACAAAAACCTAAACCCCTAAACCCTAAACCCAAAACCTGAAAATCCAGACCCTAAAACCTAAACCCCTAAACCCTAAACCCTAAACCCTAAATCCTAAACCATAAACCGTAAACTCGAAAACCTAAACCCCGAACCCTAAACCCTAAACCCTAAACCCTAAACCCAAAACCCCAAACACGCAACTCTAAACCCTACACCCTAAACCCTAAACCCTAAACGTTAAACCCTGAACCCTAAACCCTAAGCCTAAAAACCTAAACCCTAAAACTCAAACCCAAAAACCTAAACACCTAAACCCTAAACCCCCAACCCTGAACGCTAAACCCTAAAATCGAAACACCCAAACCCCAAACCCTAAAACCTAAAATTCTAAGCCCAAAATACAAAACCCTAAACCCTAAAACCAAAACCCTACACATTAAAACCTAAACCCTAAACCCTAAACCCTCAACCGTAAACACTAAACCCTAAACCCTAACCCTAAATGGTAAACACTAAACAGTAAACCTTAAACCCAAAACTCTAAACCCTAGACCCTAAAGCCTAAAAACCCTAAACCAAAACCCTTAACTCTAGACCCTAACCCCAAACCCAAACCCCCTAACCCGAAACCGCAAATCCTAAATCGAATAACCCTAAACCCTAAACCCTAAACCCTAAACCCTAAACCCCCAAAACCCTAAACCCTAAACCCTAAACCCTAAACCCTAAACCCTAAACCCTAAACCCTAAACCCTAAGCCCTAACCCTAAACCCTAAACCCTAAAACCCTAAACCCTAAAACCCAAAACCCAAAACCCAAAACCCTAAATCCTAAACCAGAAACCCTAACCACAAAATTCTAAACCCTAAACAATAAAACCTAAACCGTAAACCCCAAACCCAAACCCCACACCCTAACCCCCTAACCCGAAACCGCAAATCCTAAATCGAATAACCCTAAACCCTAAACCCTAAACCCTAAACCCCAAAACCCTAAACCCTAAACCCTAAACCCTAAACCCTAAACCCTAAACCCTAAACAATAAACCCAAAACCCAAAACCCCAAACAAAAACCCTAAACGCAAAAACCTAAACCCTAAACCCTAAACCCTAAACCCAAAACCCAAAACCCAAAACCCTAAATCCTAAACCAGAAACCCTAACCGCAAAATTCTAAACCTTAAACCATAAAACCTAAACCGTAAACCCCAAACCCAAACCCCACACCCTAAACCTTTAACCCTAAACGTAAAATCCTAAACGATAAACCCCAAACCCTAAACCCTAGACCCAGAACCCTAAACCCTACAACCCAAACCCTAAAACCTAAACACCTAAACCCTAATCCTTAAACCCTAAACCCTAAACCCTAAATCCTAAACCCTAAACCCTAAATTCTAAACCCTAACCCCAAACCCTAAACCTTAAACCCTAAACCCTAAAGCCGAAACCCTAAATCTAGAACCCAAAACCCTAAAACCTAAACAATAAAACCTAAAAACCTAAACCCTAAACCCTAAACCCTAAACCTTAAACCCTAAACCCTAAACCCTAAACACTAAACCGTAATCCCAAACCCTAACCCCAAACCCCAAACCGTAAACCCTAAACCCTAAACCCTATACCCTATATCCTAAACCCTAAACTCTAAAACCTAAACCCTAAACCCTAAACCCTAAACCCTAAATTCTAATGCCTAAAACAAAAAGCCTAAACCCGAAACCCTAAGCCCTAAAGGCTAAACCCTAAACCCTATACCCGAAACCCTAAACCCTAAACCCTAAAACCTAAACCCTAAACCCTAAAACCCAAACCCTAAACCCTAAACCCTAAACCCGAAAACCTAACCGCAAAATTCTAAACCTAAACCATAAAACCTAAACCCCAAACCCTAAACCCAAACCCGGCACCCTAAACCTTTTACCCTAAATGTTAAATCCTAAACGATAAAACTTAAACCCTAGACCCAGAACCCTAAACCCAAAAACCCAAACCCTAAAACCTAAACACCTAAACCCTAATCCCTAAACCCTAAACCCTAAATTCTAAACCCTAACCCCAAACCCTGACGCCAAAACCTAAACCTTAAACCCTAAACCCTAAAGCCAAAACCCTAAATCCAGAACCCAAAACCCTAAAACCTAAACCATAAAACCTAAACACCAAAACCCTAAACCCTAAACCCTAAACCTTAAACCCTAAACCCTAAACCCTAAACACTAAACCATACTCCCAAATCCTAACCCGAAACCCTAAACCGTAAACCGTAAACCCTAAACCCTATACCCTATACCCTAAACCCTAAACCCTAAACTCTAAAACCTAAACCCTAAACCCTAAACCCTAAACCCCAAATCCTAATGCCTAAAACCAAAAGCCTAAACCCAAAACCCTAAGCCCTAAAGGGTAAACCCTAAACCCTAAACCCTAAACCCTAACCCTAAACCCTAAACCCTAAACCCTAAACCCTAAACCCTAAACCCTAAACCCTAAACCCTAAACCCTAAACCCCAAACCCTAAACCCTAAACCCCAAACCCGAAACCCGAATCTCGAAATCCTAAACTCGAAACCCTAAACCCGAAACCCTAACCCCAAAGCCTAACCCCAAACCCTAAACCCCAAACCGTAAACCCAAAACCCTAAACCCTAAAACACAAACCCAAAAACCTAAAAACCAAAACCATAAACCCTATAAATCCTAAACCCTAACACCAAACCCCAAACCACAAACCCTAAAACCTAAACCCTAAACCCCTAAACCCAAAAACGTAAACTCCAAAACCTAAACACCTAAACCCCAAACCCTAAACCCCAAACCCTACCCCGAAACACAAAACCCTAAACCCTTTACCTTAAGCCCTAAACCCTAAACCCTAAACCCTAAAGCCTAAACCCTAAAACCCAAACCCTAAACCCGAAACACTAAACCCAAAACCCTAACCCGAAACCCTAACCCCAAACCCTAAACCCTAAACCCTAAATCCTAAACCCTAAATAGTAAACCTAAACCCCAAACCCTAAACCCTAAACCCAGAACCCTAAACCCAAAAACCCAAACCCAAAAACCTAAACCCCTAAACCCTAAACCCAAAACCTGAAAATCCAGACCCTAAAACCTAAACCACTAAACCCTAAACCCTAAACCTTAAACCCTTAACCCTAAATCCTAAACCATCCCTAAACCCTAAACCCTAAACTCGAAAACCTAAACCCTGAACCCTAAACCCTAAACCCAAAACCCCAAACACGCAACTCTAAACCCTACACCCTAAACCCTAAACACTAAACGTTAAACCCTGAACCCTAAACCCAAAGCCCAAAAACCTAAACCCTAAAACCCAAACCCAAAAACCTAAACACCTAAACCCTAAACCCCAAACCCTAAACCCTGAACCCTAAAACCGAAACACCCAAACCCAAAACCCTAAAACCTAAAATTCTAAGCCCAAAATACGAAACCCTAAACCTTAAAACCAAAGCCCTACACTTTAAAACCCAAACACTAAACCCTAAACCCTAAACCGTAAACACTAAACCCTAAACCCTAACCCTAAACTGTAAACACTAAACACTAAACCTTAAACCCAAAACTCTAAACCCTAGACCCTAAAGCCTAAAACCCCTAAACCAAAACCCTTAACTCCAAACCCTAACACCAAACCCAAACCCCCTAACCCAAAACCGCGAATCCTAAATCGAATAACCCTAAACCCAAAACCCAAAACCCAAAACCATAAACCCCAAAACCCTAAACCCTAAACCCTAAACCCTAAACCCTAAGCCCTAAACCCTAAGCCCTAAATCCTAAACCCTAAACCCTAAACCCTAAACCCAAAACCCTAAACCGTAAACCGTAAACCCGAAAACCTAACCGCAAAATTCTAAACCCTAAACCCTAAACCCAAACCCGACACCCTAAACCTTTAACCCTAAATGTTAAATCCTAAACGATAAACCCTAAACCCTAAACCCTAGACCCAGAACCCCAAACCCTAAAACCCAAACCCTAAAACCTAAACACCTAAACCCTAATCCTTAAACCTTAAACCCTAAACCCTAAATCCTAAACCCTAAACCCTAAATTCTAAACCCTAACCCCAAACCCTGACGCCAAAACCTAAACCTTAAACCCTAAACCCTAAAGCCAAAACCCTAAATCCAGAACCCAAAACCCTAAAACCTAAACCATAAAGCCTAAACACCAAAACCCTAAACCCTAAACCCTAAACCTTAAACCCTAAACCCTAAACCGTAAACACTAAACCGTAATCCCAAATCCTGACCCGAAACCCTAAACCGTAAACCGTAAACCCTAAACCCTATACCCTATACCCTAAACCTTAAACCCTAAACTCTAAAACCTAAACCCTAAACCCTAAACCCTAAACCCCAAATCCTAATGCCTAAAACCAAAAGCCTAAACCCAAAACCCTAAGCCCTAAAGGGTAAACCCTAAACCCTATACCCGAAACCCTAAACCCTAAACCCTAAACCCTAAACCCTAAACCCTAAACCCTAAACCCTAAACCCTAAACCCTAAACCCCAAACCCTAAACCCTAAACCCAAAACCCAAAACCCTAATCCCTTAACCCTAAACTCGAAACCCTAAACCCGAAACCCTAACCCCAAAGCCTAACCCTAAACCCTAAACCCTAAACCCTAAACCGTAAACCCTAAACCCTAAGACCTAAACCCTAAACCCTAAACCCTAAACCCTAAACCCTAAACCCAAAACCCTAAACCCTAAATCCGAAACCCTAACCGCAAAATTCTAAACCCTAAACCATAAACCCTAAACCCTAAACCCCAAACCCAAACCCCACACCCTAAACCTTTAACCCAAAACGTTAAATCCTAAACGATAAACCCCAAACCCTAAACCCTAGACCCAGAACCCTAAACCCTAATCCTTAAAGCCTAAACCCTAAACCCTAAATCCTAAACCCTAAACCCTAAATTCTAAACCCTAACCTCAAACCCTGACCCCAAACCCTAACCTTTAAACCCTAGACCCTAGAGCCGAAACCCTAAATCTAGAACCCAAAACCCTAAAACCTAAAACCTAAACCATAAAACCTAAACACCTAAACCCTAAACCCTAAACCCTAAACCTTAAACCCTAAACCCTAAACCCTAAACACTAAACCGTAATCCCAAAAAACCCTAAATCCTAAACCCTAAAGCCTAAACCCTAAACTCTATACCCTAAACCCTAAACTTTAAAACCTAAACCCTAAACCCTAAACCCTAAACCCAAAATTCTTATGCCTAAAACAAAAAGCCTAAACCCGAAACCCTAAGCTCTAAAGGCTAAACCCTAAACCCTATACCCGAAAACCTAAACCCTAAACCCTAAACCCTAAACCCTAAACCTTGAACTCTAAACCCTAAACCCTAAACCCCAAACCCTGAACCCAAAACCCAAAACCCGAAACCATAAAGTCGAAACGCTAACCCAAAACCCTAACCCCAAACACTAAACCCTAAACCATAAGCCCTAAACCCGAAACACTAACCCCAAACGTAAAAACCCTAACCCAAAACCCCAAATCCTAAACCTAATAACCCTAAACCCACAACCCCAAACCCCAAACCATAAACCCTAAACCCTAAACCCAAAAACCCTAAACCTTAAACCCGAAACACTATACCTGAAACCCTAAATCCGGAACCCTAAAGCCGAAATCCTAACCCAAAACCTTAAACCCTAAACCATAAACCCTAAACCCTAAACTGCAAACGCAAATCCCAAAACCCTAAACCCTAAACCCTAAAACCTAAACACCTAAACCCTAAGCCTAAACCCTAAACCCTAAACCGTAAAACCTAAACAATAAACCCCAAACCCTAAATCCACAACCTTAACCCGAAACCCTAAACCCTAAACCCAAAACGTTAAACTTTAAACCCTAAACCCTAAACCCAAAACCCTAAACCCTAAAACACAAACCCAAAAACCTAAAAACCAAAACCATAAACCCTACACCCTAAACCCTAAACCCTAAATCCTAAACCCTAACACCAAACCGTAAACCCTAAAACCTAAAACCTAAACCCTAAACCCTAAACCCAAAAACGCAAACTCTAAAACCTAAACACGTAAACCCCAAACCCTACCCCGAAACACAAAACCCTAAACCCTTTACCTTTAGCCCTAAACCCTAAACCCTAAAACCTAAACCCTAAACCCGAAACACTAAACCCAAAACCCTAACCCGAAACCCTAACCCCAAACCCTAAACCCTCAACCCTAAATCCTAAACCCTAAATAGTAAACCTAAACCCTAAACCCAGCACCCTAAACCAAAAAACCCAAACACAAAAACCTATACCCTCTAAACCCTAAACCCAAAACCTGAAAATCCAGACCCCAAAACCTAAACTCCTAAACCCTAAAACCTAAACCTTAAACCCTAAACCCTAAATCCTAAACCATAAACCCTAAACCCTAAACTCAAAAACCTAAACCCTAAACCCTAAACCCTAAACCCTAAACCCTAAACCCTAAACCCAAAACCCCAAACACGCAACTCTAAACCCTACACCCTAAACCCTAAACCCTAAACGTTAAACCCTGAACCCTAAACCCTAAGCCCAAAACCCCAAACCCTAAAACCCAAACCCAAAAACCTAAGCATCTAAACCTTAAACACCCAACCCTGAACCCTAAACCCTAAAACCGAAACACCCAAACCCCAAAACCTAAAACCTAAAATTCTAAGCCATAAATACAAAAACCTAAACCTTAAAACAAAAACCCTACACTTTAAAACCTAAACCCTAAACCCTAAACCCTAAACCGTAAACACTAAACCCTAAACCCTAACCCTAAACTGTAAACACTAAACACTAAACCTTAAAACAAAAACTCTAAACCCAAGACCCTAAAGCCTAAAATCCCAAAACCAAAACCCTTAACTCCAAACCCTAACCCCAAACCCAAACCCCCTAACCCGAAACCGCAAATCCTAAATCGAATAACCCTAAACCCAAAACCCTAAACCCTAAACCCAAAACCCCAAAACCCTAAACCCTAAACCCTAAACCCTAAACCTTAAACCCTAAGCCCTAAACCTTAAGCCCTAAACACTAAACCCTAAACCGTAAACCCTAAACCCAAAACCCTAAACCCCAAACCCTAAACCCAAAACCCTAACCGCAAAATTCTAAACCCTCAACCATAAACCCTAAACCCTAAACCCTAAACCCAAACCCGACACCCTAAACCTTTAACCCTAAACGTTAAATCCTAAACGATAAACCCTAAACCCTAGACCCAGAACCCTAAACCCTAAACCCTACACGTTAAACCCTAAACCCTAAACCCTAAGCCCAAAACCCTAAACCCTAAAACCCAAACCCAAAAACCTAAACACCTAAACCCTAAACCCCCAACCCTAAACCCTAAACCCTAAAACCGAAACACCCAAACCCCAAACCCTAAAACCTAAAATTCTAAGCCCAAAATACAAAACCCTAAACCTTAAAACCAAAACCCTACACTTTAAAACCTAAACACTAAACCCTAAACCCTAAACCGTAAACACTAAACCCTAAACCCTAACCCTTAACTGTAAACACTAAACACTAAACGTTAAACCCAAAACTCTAAACCCTAGACCTTAAAGCCTAAAAACCCTAAACATAAACCCTTAACTCCAAACCCTAACACCAAACCCAAACCCCCTAACCCAAAACCGCAAATCCTAAATCTAGTAACCCTAAACCCAAAACCCAAAACCCTAAATCCTAAACCCTAAACCCCAAAACCCTAAACCCTAAAGCCTAAACCCTAAACCCTAAACCCTAAGCCCTAAATCCTAAGCCCTAAACCCTAAACCCTAAACCCAAAACCCTAAACCGTAAACCCGAAAACCTAATCGCAAAATTCTAAACCCTAAACCATAAACCCTAAACCCTAAACCCTAAACCCAAACCCGACACCCTAAACCTTTAACCCTAAATGTTAAATCCTAAACGATAAACCCTAAACCCTAATCCCTAGACCCAAAACCCTAAACCCTAAAACCGAAACACCTAAACCCTAATCCTTAAACCTTAAACCCTAAACCCTAAATCCCAAACCCTAAACCCTAAATTCTAAACCCTAACCCCAAACCCTGACGCCAAAACCTAAACCTTAAACCCTCAACCCTAAAGCCGAAACGCTAAATCCAGAACCCAAAACCGTAAAACCTAAACCATAAAACCTAAACACCAAAACCCTAAACCCTAAACCCTAAACCTTAAACCCTAAACCCTAAACCCTAAACACTAAACCGTAATCCCAAATCCTAACCCAAAACCCAAAACCGTAAACCCTAAACCCTAAACCCTATACCCTATACCCTAAACCCTAAACCCTAAACTCTAAAACCTAAACCCTAAACCTTAAACCCTAAACCCCAAATCCTAATGCCTAAAACCAAAAGCCTAAACCCAAAACCCTAAGCCCTAAAGGGTAAACCCTAAACCTTATACCCTAAACCCTAAACCCTAAACCCTAAACCCTAAACCCTAAACCCTAAACCCTGAACCCTAAACCCTAAACCCCAAACCCTCAACCCTAAACCCTGAACCCAAAACCCAAAACCCGAAACCATAAAGTCAAAACACTAAACCAAAACCCTAACCCCAAACACTAAACCCCAAACCATAAGCCCTAAACCCGAAACCCTAACCCCAAACGTAAAAACCCTAACCCAAAACCCCAAATCCTAAACACAATAACCCTAAACCCACAACCCCAAACCCCAAACCATAAACCCTAAACCCTAAACCCAAAACCCTAAATCTAGAACCCAAAACCCTAAAACCTAAACCATAAAACCTAAACACCTAAACCCTAAACCCTAAACCCTAAACCTTAAACCCTAAACCGTAAACCCTAAACACTAAACCGTAATCCCAAACCCTAACCCGAAACCCTAAACCCTAAACCCTAAACCCTAAACCCTATACCCTATACCCTAAACCCTAAACCCTAAACCCTAAACCCTAAACCCTAAACCCTAAACCCTAAACCCTAAATTCTAATGCCTAAAACAAAAAGACTAAACCCGAAACCCTACGCCCTAAAGGCTAAACCCTAAACCCTAAACCCTAAACCCTAAACCCTGAACTCTAAACCCTAAACCCTAAACCCTAAACCCTCAACCCTAAACCCTGAACCCAAAACCCAAAATCTGAAACCATAAAGTCGAAACACTAATCCAAAACCCTAACCCCAAACACAAAACCCTAAACCATAAGCCCTAAACCCGAAACCCTAACCCCAAACGTAAAAACCCTAACCCAAAACCCCAAATCCTAAACCTAATAACCCTAAACCCACAACCCCAAACCCCAAACCATAAACCCTAAACCCTGAACCCTAAACCCTAAACCTTAAACCCGAAACCCTATACCTGAAACCCTAAATCCGGAACCCTAAATCCGAAATCCTAACCCAAAACCTTAAACCCTAAACCCTAAACCGCAAACGCAAATCCCAAAACCCTAAACCCTAAACCCTAAAACCTAAACACCTAAACCCTAAGCCTAAACCATAAAACCTAAACCGTAAAACCTAAACTATAAACCCCAAACCCTAAATCCACAACCCTGACCCCAAACCCTAACCCCAAACCCTAAACCCTAAACCCAAAACCCTAAACCCTAAACCCTAAACCCTAAACCCAAAACCCTAAACCCTAAACCCTAAAACACAAACCCAAAAACCTAAAAACCAAAACCATAAACCCTAAACCCTAAATCCTAAACCTTAAATCCTAAACCCTAACACCAAACCGTAAACCCTAAAACCTAAAACCTAAACCCTAAACCCTAAACCCAAAAAGGCAAACTCTAAAACCTAAACACGTAAATCCCAAATCCTACCCCGAAACACAAAACCCTAAACCCTTTACCTTAAGCCCAAAACCCTAAACCCTAAAACCTAAACCCTAAACCCGAAACACTAAACCCAAAACCCTAACCCGAAACCCTAACCCCAAACCCTAAACCCTCAACCCTAAATCCTAAACCCTAAATAGTAAACCTAAACCCTAAACCCAGAACCCTAAACCAAAAAACCCAAACACAAAAACCTAAACCCCTAAACCCTAAACCCAAAACCTAAAAATCCAGCCCCTAAAACCTAAACCCCTAAACCCTAAACCCTAAACCCTAAACCCTAAACCCTAAACCCTAAACCTTAAACCCTAAACCCTAAATCCTAAACCATCAACCCTAAACCCTAAACCCCAAACCCTAAACTCAAAAACCTAAACCTTGAACCCTAAACCCTAAACCCAAAACCCCAAACACGCAACTCTAAACCCTACACCCTAAACCCTAAACCCTAAACGTTAAACCCTGAACCCTAAACCCTAAGCCCAAAACCCCAAACCCTAAAACCCAAACCCAAAAACCTAAACACCTAAACCTTAAACCCCCAACCCTGAACCCTAAACCCTAAAACCGAAACACCCAAACCCCAAACCCTAAAACCTAAAATTCTAAGTTCAAAATACAAAAACCTAAACCTTAAAACCAAAACCCTACACTTTAAAACCTACACCCAAAACCCTAAACCCCAAACCGT
This sequence comes from Malania oleifera, assembly GCF_029873635.1. Taxonomy (NCBI): domain Eukaryota; kingdom Viridiplantae; phylum Streptophyta; class Magnoliopsida; order Santalales; family Ximeniaceae; genus Malania; species Malania oleifera. The sequence continues at coordinate 51,732 of NW_026651683.1, read as the reverse complement.
AAACACTAAACCCTAAACCCTAACCCTAAACTGTAAACACTAAACACTAAACCTTAAAACCAAAACTCTAAACCCAAGACCCTAAAGCCTATAAACCCTAAACCAAAACCCTTAACTCCAAACCCTAACCCCAAACCCAAACCCGCTAACCCGAAACCGCAAATCCTTAATCGAATAACCCTAAACCCTAAACCCAAAACCCTAAACCCTAACCCCTAAACCCAAAACCCCAAAATCCTAAACCCTAAACCCTAAACCCTAAACCTTAAACCCTAAACCCTAAACCCTAAGCCCTAAACCCTAAACCCTAAACCCTAAACCCTAAACCCGAAACCCTAACCGCAAAATTCTAAACCCTAAACCCTAAAACCAAACCCGACACCCTAAACCTTTAACCCTAAATGTTAAATCCTAAACGATAAACCCTGAACCCTAAACCCTAGACCCAGAACCCTAAACCCTAAAACCCAAACCCTAAAACCTAAACACCTAAACCCTAATCCTTAAACCTTAAACCCTAAACCCTAAATCCTAAACCCTAAACCCTAAATTCTAAACCCTAACCCCAAACCCTGACGCCAAAACCTAAACCTTAAACCCTGAATCCTAAAGCCGAAACCCTAAATCCAGAACCCAAAACCCTAAAACCTAAACCATAAAACCTAAACACCAAAACCCTAAACCCTAAACCCTAAACACTAAACCGTAATCCCAAATCCTAACCTGAAACCCTAAACCGTAAACCCTAAACCCTAAACCATATACCCTATACCCTAAACCCTAAACCCTAAACTCTAAAACCTAAACCCTAAACCCTAAACCCTAAATCCCAAATCCTAATGCCTAAAACCAAAAGCCTAAACCCAAAACCCTAAGCCCTAAAGGGTAAACCCTAAACCCTATACCCGAAACCCTAAACCCTAAACCCTAAACCATAAACCCGAAACCCGAAACCCTAAACCCTAAACCCTAAACCCTAAACCCCAAACCCTAAACCCTAAACCCAAAACCCGAAACTCGAATCCCGAAACCCTAAACTCGAAACCCTTAACCCGAAACCCTAACCCCAAAGCCTAACCCCAAACCCTAAACTCTAAACCCTAAACGCTAAACCCTAAATCCTAAACCCTAAAAGACAAACCCAAAAACCTAAAAACCAAAACCATAAACCCTATAAATCCTAAACCCTAACACCAAACCCCAAACCCTAAACCCTAAAACCTAAACCCTGAACCCTAAACCCAAACACGCAAACTCTAAAACCTAAACACCTAAACCCCAAACCCTAAACCCCAAACCTTACCCCGAAACACAAAACCCTAAACCCTTTACCTTAAGCCCTAAACCCTAAACCCTAAACCCTAAACCCTAAAACCCAAACCTTAAACCCGAAACACTAAACCCAAAACCCTAACCCGAAACCCTAACCCCAAACCCTAAACCCTCAACCCTAAATCCTAAACCCTAAATAGTAAACCTAAACCCCAAACCCTAAACCTTAAACCCAGAACCCTAAACCAAAAATCCCAAACACAAAAACCTAAACCCCTAAACCCTAAACCCAAAACCTGAAAATCCAGACCCTAAAACCCAAACCCCTAAACCCTAAACCCTAAACCTTAAACCCTAAACCCTAAATCCTAAACCATAAACCCTAAACCCTAAACCCTAAACTCGAATACCTAAACCCTAAACCCTAAACCCTAAATCCTAAACCCTAAACCCAAAACCCCAAACACGCAACTCTAAACCCTACACCCTAAACGTTAAACCCTAAACCCTAAACCCTAAACCCTAAGCCCAAAACCCTAAACACTAAAACCCAAACCCAAAAACCTAAACACCTAAACCCTAAACCCCCAACCCTGAACCCTAAACCCTAAAATCGAAACACCCAAACCCCAAACCCTAAAACCTAAAATTCTAAGCCCAAAATACAAAACCCTAAACCCTAAAACCAAAACCCTACACATTAAAACCTAAACCCTAAACCTTAAACCCTCAACCGTAAACACTAAACCCCAAACCCTAACCCTAAACTCTAAACAGTAAACACTAAACACTAAACCTTAAACCGAAAACTCTAAACCCTAGACCCTAAAGCCTAAAAACCCTAAACCAAAACCCTTAACTCTAGACCCTAACCCCAAACCCAAACCCCCTAACCCGAAACCGTAAATCCTAAATCGAATAACCCTAAACCCTAAACCCTAAACCCTAAACCCCAAAACCCTAAACCCTAAACCCTAAACCCTAAACCCTAAACCCTAAACCCTAAACCCTAAACCCTAAGCCCTAAAACCTAAGCCCAAAACCTTAAACCCTAAACCCAAAACCCAAAACCCAAAACCCTAAACCCGAAACCTTAACCACAAAATTCTAAACCCTAAACCATAAACCCTAAACCCTAAACCCCAAACCCAAACCCCACACCCTAAACCTTTAACCCTAAACGTTAAATCCTAAACGATAAAAACTAAACCCTAAACCCTAGACCCAGAACCCTAAACCCTAAAACCCAAACCCTAAAACCTAAACACCTAAACCCTAATCCTTTAACCCTAAACCCTAAACCTTAAACCCTAAATTCTAAACCCTAACCCCAAACCCTGACCCCAAACCCTAAACCATAAACCCTAAACCCTAAAGCCGAAACCCTAAATCTAGAACCCAAAACCCTAAAACCTAAACCATAAAAACTAAACACCTAAACCCTAAACCCTAAACCCTAAACCTTAAACCCTAAACCCTAAACCCTAAACACAAAACCGTAATCCCAAACCCTAACCTGAAACCCTAAACCGTAAACCCTAAACCCTAAACCCTAAACTCCAAAACCTAAACCCTAAACCCTAAACCCTAAGCCCTAAATTCTAATGCCTAAAACAAAAAGCCGAAACCCGAAACCCTAAGCCCTAAAGGCTAAACCCTAAACCCTAAACCCTAAACCCTAAACCCTAAACCCTAAACCCTAAACCCTAAACCCAAAACCCTAAACCCGAAACCCTAAACCCTAAACCCTAAACCCTAAACCCTGAACTCTAAACCCTAAACCCCAAACCCTCAACCCTAAACCCTGAACCCAAAACCCAAAACCTGAAACCATAAAGTCGATACACTAACCCAAAACCCTAACCCCAAACACTAAACCCTAAACCATAAGCCTTAAACCCAAAACCCTAACCCCAAACGTAAAAACCCTAACCCAAAACCCCAAATCCTGAACCCAATAACCCTAAACCCACAACCCCAAACCCCAAACCATAAACCCTAAACCCTAAACCCTAAACCCTAAACCTTAAACCCGAAACTCTATACCAGAAACCCTAAATCCGGAACCCTAAAGCCGAAATCCTAACCCAAAACCTTAAACCCTAAACACTAAACCCTAAACCCTAAACCGCAAACGCAAATCCCAAAACCCTAAACCCTAAACCCTAAAACCTAAACACCTAAACCCTAAACCGTAAAACCTAAACTATAAACCCCAAACCCTAAATCCACAACCTTAACCCCAAACCCTAACCCCAAACCCTAAACCTTAAAACCTAAACCGTAAACCCTAAATCGTACAACGCAAACCCTAAAACCTAAACCCCAAACCCTAACTCCAAACCCTAAACCCTAAACCCTAAATCGTAAACCCTAAACCCAGAACCCTAAACCGTATAACGCAAACCCTAAAACCTAACCTCCTAAACCATAAACGGTAAACCCTAAACCCTAAACCCTAAACCCTAAACACTAAGTCCAAAACCCTAAAGCCTAAGCCCAAAACCCTAAACCCAAAATCCTAAACCCTAACCCCAAACCTTAACCCCAAACCGTCAACCCTAAACCGTAAACCCAAAACCTAAAACCCTAAAGTCGAAACCCTAAACCCTCAACCCTAAACACTAAACCTAAAACCCTAAACCCTAAACCCTAAATCCAAAACCCAAAACCCTAAACCCTAAGCCCTAAACCCTAAACCTTAAACCCCAGACACTAAACCCTAAACCCGAAACCCTAAACCCTAAAACCAAAACCGTAAACCCGAAACCCTAAACCTGAAAACCTAAACCCTAAACAATAAACCTGAAACCTTAAACCTTAAACCCGAAACCCTAAACCCCTATGCTCTAAAGCCTAAACCATAAACCCTAGACCCTAAACCCTAAACCTGAAACCCTAAACCCTAAACCCTAAACCCCAAACCCTAAACCCTAAACCATAAACTCTAAACCCAAAACCCGAAACTCGAATCCCGAAACCCTAAACTCGAAACCCTAAACCCGAAACCCTTACCCCAAAGCCAAACCCCAAACCCTAAACCCTAAACCCTAAACGCTAAATCCTAAACCCTAAACCCTAAAAAACAAACCCAAGAGCGTAAAAACCCAAACTATAAACCCTAAACCCTAAACCCTAAACCCTAAATCCTAAACCCTAACACCAAACCCTAAACCCTAAAACCTAAACCCTAAACCCTAAACCCTAAACCCAAAAACGCAAACTCTAAAACCTAAACACCTAAACTCGAAACCCTAAACCCGAAATCCTAAACCCGAAACCCTAACCCGAAACACAAAACCCTAAACCCTTTCCCCTAAGCCCTAAACCCTAAACCCCAAACCCCAAACCCAAAACACTAAACCCGAAACCCTAACCCCAAACCCTAACCCCAAACCCTAAACCCTCAACCCTAAATCCTAAACCCTAAATAGTAAACCTAAACCCAGAACCCTAAACCCAAAAATCGAAACAAAAAAACCTAAACACCTAAACCCTAAACCCTAAACCCTAAACCTGAAAACCCAGACCCTAAAACCTAAACCCCTAAACCCTAAACCCTAAATCCAAAACCATAAACCCTAAACCCTAAACCCTAAACTCGAAAACCTAAACCCTGAACCCTAAACCCTAAGCCCTAAACCCTAAACCCAAAACCCCAAACCCGTAACTCTAAACCCTACACCCTAAACCCTAAACCCTAAACGTTAAACCCTGAACCCCAACCCAGAACCCTAAACCCTAAAACCCAAACCCAAAAACCTAAACACCTAAACCCCAAACCCTAAACCCTAAACCCTAAACCCCAAACCCTAAACCCTAAACCCTAAACCCTAAACCCTAAATTCTAAACCCTAACCCCAAACCTTAAACCCTAAACCCTAAAGCCTAAAATGTAAACCCTATACCTTAAACGTTAAACCCCGAACCCTAAACCCAAAACCCTAGACAATAAAACCCAAACCCTAAAACCTAAACACCTAAACGCTAAACCCTAAACCCTAAGCCCTAAACCCTAAACACTAAACCCTAAACCCTAAACCCAAAATCCTAAACCCTAACCCCAAACCCTAACCCCAATCCCTAAACCCTAAACCCTAAATCCTAAACCTAGAACCCTAAACCCTAAAATCCAAGCCCTAAAACCTAAACACCTAAACCCTAGACCCTAAACCCGAAACCCTAAGCCGAAACCCTAATCAGAAACCCTAAACCCTAAACACTAAACCCTAAACCCTAAAACCCTAAAACGTAAATCTAAACCCTAAACCCTAAACCCAAATCCCTAAACCCTAAACCCTAAACCGTAAAACCTAAACCATAAAACCTAAACACCTAAACCCTAAGCCTTAAAACCTAAATCATAAACTGTAAACCCTAAACCCCAAACCCGAAATCCTAAACCCTAAACCCTAAGCCCTAAACCCTAAGCCACAAACCCTAAACCCAAAACCCGAAACTATAACCCGAAACCCTAACCCCAAACCCTAAACCCTAAACCCTAAACCCTAAACCCTAAACACAAAACCCTAAAACCCTAAACCTAAACCCTAAAACCTTAATCCCAAACCCTAAACCCTAAACACAAATCCCTAAACCCTAAACCCTAAACCCTAAACCGTAAAACCTAAACCCTAAAACCTAAACACCTAAACCCTAAACCCTAAATCGTAAACCCCACACACTATACCCTAAACGCTAACTCTAAACCCAAAGCGCTAAAGTCAAAACCCTAAACCCCAAATTCTAAACACAAAATCGTAAACCCAAAACCCAAAACACCCAAACCCCAAACCCCAAACCCTAAAACCTAATATCCTAAGCCCAAAATACAAAACCCTAAACATTAAAGCCAAAACCTTACACCTTAAAAGCTAAACCCTAAACCCTAAACCGTAAACACTAAACCCTAAACCCTAACCCTAAATCATAAACACTAAACACTAAACCTTAAACCCTAAACCCTATACCTGAAACCCTAAACCCTAAACCCTAAATCCGAAACCGTAAACCCTAAATCCAAAACCCTAAACCCTGAACCCTAAACCCTAAACACTCAACCCTCAACCCAAAACCCTAAACTCGAAACCATAAAGTCGAAACACCAACCCAAAACGTTAACCCCAAACACTAAACCCTAAACCATAAACCCTAAACCTTAAACCCTTCACCCTAAACCCGAAACCCTAACGCCAAACCCAAAAACCCCAACCCGAAACCCCAAATCCTAAACCCAATAACCCTAAACCAAAAACCCCAAACCCCAAACCCCAAACCCCAAACCCTAAACGCTAAACCCGAAACCTTAAACCTGAAAGCCTACACCTAAAACCCTAAACCCGAAACCCTAAAGCCGAAACCGTAACCCAAAACCCAAAACCCTAAACCCTAATCCCAAAACCCTAAACCCGTAACCGTAAACCATAAACCCTAAATCCTAAACCCTAAATCCTAAACCCTAAACCCAAAACCCTAAACCCTAAACCCTAAACTCGAAACCCAAAATCGGAAACCCTAAAATGAAAACCATAACCCAAAACCCAAACCCTAAACCCTAAACCCTAAACCATAAACCCTAAACCCTAAACCCTAAACCCAAAACCCTAAACCCTAACCCCTAAATCCTAAACCCTAACCCAAAACCCTAACCCCGAACCCTACACACTCAACCATAAACCAAAACCCCAAATCCTAAACCCAGAACACTAAACTATAAAACCCAAAGCCTAAAACCTAAACACCTAAACCCTAAACCCATAAACCTAAACACCTAAACCCCAAAACCTCAACACCTAAACCCTAAACCCATAACCCTAAAAACTAAAACCCAAACCCTAAAACCCAAACACAAAAACCCAAAACCCAAAATCCTAAACCCTAAACCCTAAATTCTAAACCCAAGCCCCAAACCCTAACCACAAAAGCCTATACCCTAAACGTTAAACCCTAAACCCTAAACCCTAAACCCCAAACCCTAAACCCAGAACCCTAAACCCTAAAACCCAGACACCAAAACAAAAACACCGAAATCCAAAACCCTAAACCCCAAACCATAGATCCTAAACTCTAAACAAAAACCCTAACCCCTAAACCATAAACCCTGAAGCCAAAACCCGAAACCCTAAACCCTAAACCCTAGACCATAAACCCCCCAAACCCTAAACCCGAAAACCGAAACACCAAACCCTAAACCCTAAACCCTAAACCTTAAATTTGAAACCCTAAAACCTAAACACGTAAACCCTAAAGCCTAAACCCTAAGCCCTAAACCCTAAACACGAAAACCTAAACCCAAAACCCTAAATACTAAACCCCAAACCCTAACCCGAAACTCTAAACCCTAAACCATGAAGCCTAAACCCTAAACCCTAAACCCTAAACCCTAAACACTAAACCCTAAACCCTAAGCCCTAAACCCTAGACCCTAAACCCTAAACTCGAAACCCTAAACCCTAACTCAAAACCCTAACCCCAAACCCTAAACCCTAAACCCTAAACCCTAAAACCTAAACCCTAAAACCCTAAAACCTAAACCCTAAAACCTAAATCCAAAACCCTAAACGCTAAACCCAACACCCAAATCCGTAAAACCTAAACCCGAAATTCTAAACCCTAACCCCAAACGGTAAACTCTAAAACGTAAAGCCAATACCCTAAACGTTAAACCCTAAACGCTAAACCCTAAACCCTAAAACCCAAACCCTTAAACCAAAACACCTAAACCCTAAACCTTAAACCCTAAACCCTAAGCCCAAAACCCTAAACCCTAAATCCTAAACCGTAACCCCAAACCCTAACCTCAAACCCTAAACCTTAAACCCTAAACCCTAAACCCTAAACCCAGAACCCTAAACCCTAAAACCTAAACACCTAAACCCTAAATCACAAACCCTAACACCCAACCCTAAACCCTAAACCCTAAGCCATAAACCCTATACCCTAAACCCTAAACCCTAAACTCTAAACCCTAAATCCAAAAGCCTAAATAGTAAAGCCTAAACCTGAAACCCTGACCCCTAAAGGCTGAACCATAAACCTAAAACCTTAAACTCTAAACCCTAAACCCTTAACCCTAAACCTGAAACCCTAAACCCGTAACCCTAAACCCTAAACTCGAAACCCTAAACCCCATACCGAAAACCTGAAACCCTAAACACGAAACCCCAAAGTAGAAACCCAAACCCAAAACCATAACACCAAAGACTAAACACTAAACCATAAACCCTAAACCCTAAACCCTACACCCTTAACCCGAAACCCTAACCCCAAGCCCAAAACGCTAACCCGAAACCCCAAATCCTAAACCCAATAACCCTCAACCCAAAACCCCAAACCCCAAACCCTAAACACTAAACCTTAAACCCGAAACCCTAAACCCGAAACCTTAAAGCCGAAATCCTAACCCAAAACCATAAACCCTAAACCATAAGCCCTAAACACCAAACCCCAAACCCAAAACCCTAAATCGTAAACACTAAAACCTAAACCCTAAACCCTAAACCCAAAACCCTAAACCAAAAACCCTATACCCGAAACCCTAAAGCCTAAACCCTAAACATGAAACCCCAAAGCTAAAACCCTAACCCCAAACCCTAAACCCTAAACAATTAACCCTAAACCTTTAACACTAAACCCTGAACCCTAAACCCTAAACCCTAAATCCTAAACCCTAACCCCAAACACCTTACCCAAAATGCTAAACCCAAAACGTACCCTGAACCCTAAACCCTAAACCCAAAACCCTAAAACCCAAAGCATAAAACCTAAACACCTAAACCCTAAACACCAAACCCTAAACCCTAAATTCTAAACCCTAAACCCAAAACCTAACCCCAAACCCTAAACCCCAAACCCTCAACCCCATACCCTAAACGTTAAACCCTAAACCCTAAACCCTAAACACTAAACCCAAAACCCGGAACCGTAAACCCTAAAACCTAAACACCTAAACCCTAAACCCTAAACCCTAAACCCTAAATCCTAAACCCTAACCCCAAACTCTAACCCCAAAAGCTAAACCCTAAACCCTAAACCCAAAAACCCAAGCCTTAAAACCAAAACCCCTAAACCCTAAACCCTAAACCCTAAACCCTAAACTCTAGACACTAAGCCCTAAACCCTAAACCCTAAATTTAAAACCTTAACCCCAAACCCTAAACCCTAAACACTAAACCCTATACCCTAAACATTAAACCTTAAACCCTAAACCCTAAACACTAAACCGAAGACCCTAAACCCTAAAACTTAAACCATAAAACCTAACCCTAAACCCTAAACCCTAAACCCTAAACCCTCAGCCCTAAACCCTAAATCCCAAACCCTAACCCCAAACCCTAACCTAAACCCTAAACCCCAAACCCTATACCCTAAAAGTTAAACCTTAAACCCTAAACACTAAAACTAGAACCCTAAACCCTAAAACCCAAACCCTAAAACGTAAACACCAAAATCCTAAACACTAAACCATAAGCCCTAAACCCTAAACACTAAACCCTAAACCATAAACCCTAAATACTAAACCCCAAAACCAAACCTAAAACCCTAAACCCTAAACCCTAAATTCTAAACCCTAAACCCAGAACCCTAAACCCTAAAACCTAAACATCTAAACCCTAAACCCTATACCCTGAACCCTAAACCCTAACCCCAAACCCCAACCCTAAACCCCAAATCGTAAACCCTAAACCCCAAACCATACCCTAAACCCTAAACCCAAAACCCTAAACCCTAAACCCTAAACCTTAAACCATCAAGCCTAAACTCGAAACCCTAAACCTTAAACCCCAAACCCTAAACCCTAAGTCATAAACCCTAACGACTAAACCCTAAACCCGAAACCCTACACCTTAAACCCTAAACCCTAAACCCCAAGCCATAAACCCTAAACCCAAAACCCTAAATACTAAACCCCAAACCCTAACCCAAAACCCTGAACCCTAAACCCTGAACTCTAAACCCTAAACCCTAAACCCAAAACCCTAAACCCTAAAATCCAAACGCTAAAACCTAAACACCTAAACCCCAAACCCTTAACCCTAAACCATAAACTCTAAACCCCAAACCCTAAACCAAGAACCCTAAACCCAAAAATCCAAACCCTCAAACTTAAACACCTAAAACCTAAACCCTAAACCCTAAACCCTAAACACTAAACCCTAAACCCTAAACCCTAAACCAAAAAGCCTAAACCCGAAACCCTAAACCTTAAACCCTAAACCTTAAACCCTAAGTCATAAACCCTAAACACTAAACCCTAAACTCGAAACCCTAAACCTTAAACACTAAACCCTAAACCCAAAGTCATAAGCCCTAAACCCTAAACCCAAAACCCGAAACCCTAAACCGTAAACCCTAAACCCCAAACCCCAAATCGTAAACCCTAAACCCTTAACCCTAAACCCTAAACCCTTAACCCTAAACTTGAAACCCTAAACCCGTAACCCTAAACCCTAAACTCGAAACCCTAAACCCCATACCGAAAACCCGAAACCCTAAACATGAAACCCCAAAGTCGAAACCCAAACCCAAAACCATAACACCAAACACTAAACACTAAACCATAAACCCTAAACCCTAAACCCTACACCCTCAACCCTCAACCCTAACCCCAAACCCTAACACCAAGCCCAAAACGCTAACCCGAAACCCCAAATCTTAAACCCAATAACCCTAGACCCAAAACCCCAAACCTAAAACCCTAAACACTAAACCTTAAACTCGAAACCCTATACCTGAAACCCTAAACCCGAAACCCTAAAGCCGAAATCCTAACCCAAAACCATAAACCCTAAACCATAAGCCCTAAACCCCAAACCCCAAAACTAAAACCCTAAATCGTAAACACTAAAACCTAAACCCTAAAACCTAAACCATAAACCCTAAACCAAAAACCCTATACCTGAAACCCTAAAGCCTAAACCCTAAACACGAAACCCCAAAGCTAAAACCCTAACCCTAAACCCTAAACCCTAAACAATTAACCCTAAACCCTAAACGCTAAACCCTGAACCCTAAACCCTAAACCCTAAATCCTAAACCCTAACCCCAAACACTTTACCCAAAATGCTAAACCCTAAACGTACCCTAAACGTACCCTAAACCCTAAACCCAGAACCCAACACCCTAAAACCCAAAGCATAAAACCTGAACACCTAAACCCTAAACACTAAACCCTAAACCCTACACCCTAAATTCTAAACCCTAACCCCAAAACCAAACCCCAAACCCTAAACCCTAAACCCTAAACCCTATACCCTAAACATTAAACCCTGAACCCTAAACCCTAAATACTAAACCCAAAACCCAGAACCGTAAACCCTAAAACCTAAACACCTAAACCCTAAACCCTAAACCCTAAACCTTAAATCCTAAACCCTAACCCCAAACTCTAACCCCAAACGCTAAACCCTAAACCCTAAACCCAAAAACCCAAGCCTTAAAACCAAAACCCCTAAACCCTAAACCCTAGACACTAAGCCCAAAACCCTAAACCCTAAATTTAAAACCTTAACCCCAAACACTAAACCCTAAACACTAAACCCTATACCCTAAACATTAAACCCTAAACCCTAAACCCTAAACACTAAACCGAAGACCCTAAACCCTAAAACTTAAACCATAAAACCTAACACTAAACCCTAAACCCTAAACCCTAAACCCTCAGCCCTAAACCTAAATCCCAAACCCTAACCCATAACCCTAACCTAAACCCTAAACCCCGAACCCTATACCCAAAAAGTTAAACCCTAAACCCTAAACACTAAACCCAGAACCCTAAACCCTAAACCCTAAAACCCAAACCCTAAAACCTAAACACCAAAACCCTAAACACTAAACCATATGCCCTAAACCCTAAACACTAAACCCTAAACCATAAACCCTAAGTACTAAACCCCAAACCCTAACCCAAAACCCTAAACCCTAAACCCTAAACTCTAAACCCTAAACCCAGAACCCTAAACCCTAAAATCCAAACCCTAAAACCTAAACATCTAAACCATAAACCCTATACCCTGAACCCTAAACCCTAACCCCAAACCCCAACCCCAAACCCTAAATCGTAAACCCTAAACCCCAAACCATACCCTAAACCCTAAACCCTAAACTCTAAACCCTAAACCCTAAACCCTAAACCTTAAACCAAAACGCCTAAACTCGAAACCCTAAACCTTAAACCCTAAACCCTAAACCCTAAGTCATAAACCCTAACCACTAAACCCTAAACCCAAAACCCTCAACCTTAAACTATAAAGCCTAAACACGAAACCCTAGACCTTAAACCCTAAACCCTAAACCCCAAGCCATAAACCCTAAACCCTAAACCCTAAACCCTAAACCTTAAACCCTTAACCCTAAACCCTAAGTCATAAACCCTAAACCCTAAACCCTAAACCCTAAACCTGAAACACTAAACCCTAAACCCTAATCCCCAAACTCTAAATCGTAAACCCTAAACCCTAAACCATATACCCTAAACCCTAAACCCTAAATTCTAAACCCTAAACCATAATCCCTAAACACTAAACCCTAAACCCTAAACCCTAAACCCTTAACCCTTAACCCGAAACCTTAAACCCTAAACCCTAAGCCCTAAACCCTAAACCCTAAACCCTAAGCTCTAAACCCTAAACCCTAACACAAAACCCTAACCCCAAACCCTAAACCCTAAACCCTAAACCCTAAACCCTAAACCCTAAAACCCTAAAACCTAAACCCTAAAACCTAAACCCTAAAACCTAAATCCAAAACCCTAAACGCTAAACCCAAATCCCTAAACCCAAAACCCGAAACCGTAAAACCTAAACCCTAAATTCTAAACCCTAACCCCAAACCCTAAACCCTAAAACCTAAAGCCAATACCCTAAACGTTAAACCCTAAACCCTAAACCCCAAACCAAAACCCATAACCCTAAACTCTAAAACCCAAACCCTTCAACGAAAACACCTAAACCCTAAACCCTAAACCCTAAACCCTAAGCCCTAAACCCAAACCCTAAACCCTAAACCCTTAATCCTAAACCCTAACCCCAAACCCTAACCACAAACCCTAAACTTTAAACCCTAAATCCTAAACCCTAAACCCTAAACCATGAACCCTAAACCCTAAAACCCGAACCCTAAAACCTAGACACCTAAGCCCTAACCCGAAACCCTAAACCCTAAACCCTAAACTCTAAACCCTTTACCCTAAACCCTAAACCCTAAACACTAAACCCTAAACCCTAAACCCTAAATCCTAAATCATAAAGCCTAAACACTAAAGCCTAAACCTGAAACCCTAAGCCCTAGAGGCTAAACGGTAAACCCTAAACCTTAAACTCTAAACCCTCAACCCTTAACCCTAAACATGAAACCCTAAACCCGTAACACTAAACCCTAAACCCTAAACCTGAAACCCTAAACCCTAGACCCAAAACCCGAAACCCTAAACACGAAACCCCAAAGTCGAAACCCAAACCCAAAACCCTAACAGCAAACACTAAACCTTAACCCATAAACCCTAAACCCTAAACCCTAAACCCTAAACCCGAAACCCTAACCCCAAACCCTAAACCCTAAACCCTAAACCCTAAACCCTAAACCCGGAACCGTAAACCCTAAAACCCAAACCCTAAAACCTAAACACCTAAACCCTAAACCCTAAACCCTATATCCTAAACCCTAACCCCAAACTTTAACCCCAAACGCTAAACCCCAAACCCTAAACCCTAAACCCTAAAACCCAAACCCTAAAACCAAAAGTCCTAAACCCAAAACCCCTAACCCTAAACCCTAAACCCTAAACCCACAACCCTAAACCCTAAATCCGAAACTCTAACCCAGCCCTAAACCATAAACCCTAAACCCTAAAACCCAAACCTTAAAATCTAAACACCTAAACCCTAAACCCTAAACCCTAAAACCAAAAGCCTAAAACCTAAACACCTAAACCCTAAACCCTAAACCCTAAACCCTAAATCCTAAATCCTAAACCCTAACCCCAAACCCTAAACCCTAAACCCTAAACCCAAAACCCAAAACTTTAAACCCTAAACCCTAAACCCTAAACCCTAAACCCTAATCCCTAAACCCTAGACCCTAAACCCAAAACCCTAAACCCGAAACCCTAAAGCTGAAACCCTACCCCAAAACCCTAACCCTAAACCCTAAACCCTAAACCCTAAACCCTAAACCCTAAACCCTAAACCCTAAACCCTAAACCCTAAACCCGAAACCCTAAAGCCGAAACCCTAACCCAAAACCCTAACCCCAAACCCTAAACCCTAAACCCTAAACCCTAAACCCTAAACCCTAAACCCTAAACCCTAAACCCCAAACCCTAAACCGTAAACCCTAAATCCTAAACGCTAACCCCAAACCCTAACCCCAAACCCTACACCCTAAACCCAAAACCCTAAACGTTAAACCCTAAACCCTAAACCCAGAACCCTAAACCCTAAAACCTAAACACCTAAAAACTAAACCCAAAACCCTAAACCCTAGACCCTAAGCCCTAAACCCTAAACCCTAAACCCTAAACCCTAAATTCTAAACCCTAACCCCAAACCCTAAACCCTATACCCTAAACGTTAAACCCTAAACCCTAAACCCTAAACCGAAGACCCTAAACCCTAAAACTTAAACCCTAAAACCTAAACCCTAAACCCCAAACCCTAAACCCTAAACCCTAAACCCTAAATCCCAAACCCTAACCCCAAACCCTAACCCTAGACCGTAAACTGTAAACCCTAAACCCTAAACCCTAAAACCCAAACGCCTAAACCCTAAACCCTAAATCCGAAAACCTAACCCCAAACCCTAACCCCAAACCATAAACCCTAAACCCTAAACCCTAAACCCTAAACCCTAAACCCTAAACCCTAAACCCTAAACCCTAAACCCTAAACCCTAAATCCTAAACCCTAATCCCTAAATGCTAAACCCTAAACCCTGACCCCAAATCCTTACCCCAAACCCTAAACCGTAAACCCCAAACCCTATACCCTAAACCCTAAACCCTAAACGCTAAACCCTAAACCCTAAACTCTAAACCCTAATCCCTAAACCGTAAACGCTAAACCCAGAAGCCTAAACCCGTAACCCTAAAACCTAGACCCTAGACCCTAAACCCTAAACCCTAAACCCTAAACCCCAAACCCTAAACCCTAAACCCTAAACCCTAAACCCGAAACCCTAAACCCTAAACCCTAAACCCTAAACCCTAAACGTTAAAACCTGAACCCTAAACCCTAAGCCCAAACCCTAAACCCTAAACCCTAAAACCTAAGCACCTAAACCCTAAACCCTAAACCCTAAACCCTAAACCCTAAATTCTAAACCCTAACCCTAAACCCTAACCCCAAACCCTAAACCCTAAACTCGAAACCCTAAACCCTATACCCTAAACGTTAAACCCTAAACCCTAAATCCTAAACTGATATGAACCCACAAGCTCTGATTGCACACGATGATCTGCACGTGCCAAGCAGACCCATCACAAGAGCTAGAGCCAAGAAGGTCAAGAAGGCTATGCAAGGACTAATCGAGAAATTGTTTGAGCAAGAGTCAATGAGGGCCATGGACACTAAAGAAAAAGACTTTCTTGAAGAGCCTAAGATGCTAAATTGTCTAAAGGCGTGTGAAGCTGGAACCTTAAGTCAATAAGGGCTGTTTGGGGAATTTTTATGGATTGAATAGTAGGCCAATTGTGTCGATTAAGCATGACATGTGACTCGCATATGTTTCATTAAATGACATGACACATGGCATGTGACTTGCACATGTTTCATTAAATGACACATGGCATGTGACTTGCACATGTTTCATTAAATGACACATGGCATGTGACTTGCACATCTTTCATTAAATGACATGGCATGCTTAAGGTTATGTGGGATTATTTTATTGGCCAGATTGATGTCATAACTTATTTCTAAATGATGATTATTTTTTGGCTGAATACAATTCAAGTGAGGTTTATTTCTCTTCAAGTTCTTCATTGAACTTTCACCGAACTTATCAAAGGTGCTACCTTTGTGGCGTTCATCCATTAATTTGATATTCTTGGTTTGTGCTTCACGTCAAGCAATAGGTCAAGGATCCTATACCATGTCGAATCTTATTTTGGGTTTGGGGTTTTGATAAATCTGATTTGGGGTCTCCAGACGTTTATTCTTGGGGTTCCGTATCATAAACCCAGAACCCTAAACCCTAAAACCCAAACCCTAAACCCTAAAACCCAAACCCTAAAACCTAAAAACCTTAACCCTAAACCCTAAACCCTAAACCCTAAACCCTAAACCCTAAACCCTAAACCCTAAACCCTAAACCCTAAACCCTAAACCCTAAGCCCTAAACCCTAAACTCTAAACCCTAAACCCGAAACCCTAACTCGAACCCCTAACCCGAAACCCTAAACCCTAAACGCTAAAACCTAAACCCTAAACTCTAAACCCTAAACCCCAAACCCTAACCCCAAACCCAAACCCAAAACCCAAAACCCAAAACCCAAAACCCTAAACCCTAAACCCTAAACCCTATACCCTAAGCCCAGAACCCTAAACCCTAAAACCTAAACACCTAAACCCCCTAAACCCTAAACCCTAAACCCAAAAATCCTAAACCCTAACTGATATGAACCCACAAGCTCCGATTACACACGATGATCTGCACGTGCCACAAGAGCTAGAGCCAAGAAGGTCAAGGAGGCTATGTGTCACGGTCCGCCTTTTTCACACCGTTGTGAAGGGCCGTGCGGCGCTAGCTAAAGCACTCTTGCTTAACTAGCCAGCCTTTTGTTTACCAACATTCATCCACGAAGCACTTTCATTAACATTCAATCAGATAGCAGCGGAAATAATAATCAATTCATGAAAGCCGTGGCAACCAAGCAGTAAATATTGAAGCAAACGTAATTCATTAACAAATCCTCCGTTGACATGTTGTACTTAGCGAGGGAGGCAAGTAGGCTAAGCACGTTGACAATTGCTAGTGAGTTTTACAATGACTGATGAACACTCACCCTCCCCTAAAGAGCTTTCTAGGCCATTCTCACTCTAGCACTAGGAAACATCAAAGTGACCGAGGAGTCATATTGCCTTATTTGGTTTACAATGAAAGAAATACTAGAAAATAACCCTACACTAGTATTTACATGATGGAAACCCATCCCAAACACACGAGATAAGCGGTCATAGGCAAGCATAATGCCCTGAACAAGCTTAGCCCGTGACATTCTCCCCTACTTATGCGGTCGACATCCTCGTAGACTTTTGGCGATAGGTACACTTCAACTTTGTCCACGAATGGCTTCAAATCTTCCGCAGAAATCCAGCTGATTTCTTTATCATCAAGGCACTTCCACTTCACTAGGAACTTTTGCCGCTTCTTCCTTAAGGATATGAACTTTCGGTCTGCAAGGATCTCTTTAACATCATGTCTGTCAGGTTGCACTGTCTTCAACTCTGCGCTGTTTGACTGACTTCTGCTCAGGTCGTTGGTGTTGGCGTTGAATGGCTTGAGGCAATTGACATGAAATTGCGGTTTTCTCTGCTGATCTGCCCACTTCTTCATCTGCTTAGAAGCTTTCTCCAGATAGGCTTGGGCCAACTCTACATTTTGTCCTCCTTCATTGGTGAAGATGTACGCCCTAGGACTCTTTCGTCTGTACGGCTCGCCCACTGTGTGAGGTAACTGTGGCAGCTGGTCTGTAACAAGCTCAATAGGGCTCTTGTTGATAGTTGAGCGCCTTTGGGCGTTGCCACAGAATGGAGCCACATCAAGTAGTTGCACGCCATTCTTCTGGTTGTCATTGACACAATGGCGCAAGTACTCATCTAGTAGCTCTCTGAATCTCTTCATCTGTTCGTCTGTCTGTCGATGATAACTCGAAGAGATGTCAAGGTGTGACCTGAATATCTTGAAAAACTCTGTCAAGAAGTTGTCAGTGAACATTAAATCTTGGTCACAAATAATAACTTGGGGAAAACCCCAAAGTTTCACAATAGTCACAAGGAACAATTGTGTCGTCCCCTCTGCCGAACAGTACTTTGGTGCGGCCATGAAAGTACCATACTTCTTCCGCTCCCCCTTGTCTTGTTGGCAAGTGAGACAAGTTTTGGTATAATCAACCACATCATCCCGCGTATGCGGCCAATAATACCTCCCCAGTAGTCCTGTCATTGGAGTCATTCTCCGCGAATACCCCTTAACGAACTTCCTGCAGTATCCAGTAAGGCCAAGAAAGGAACGCAATTCCTTCACTATTGTGGGGATCTTCCGTTCTTGAATCATCCTTACCTTCTCCATACCCCTCCGGATACGACCTTGTTCAACGACTTGACCAAGGAATTTGTTGCTCCGCCGAGCGAAAGAGAAATTCTCCTTCTTCAAATTCAGACTGTTTCCCTTTAGCCTGTTGAACACCTTCCGTAGATGCTCTTCATGTTTCCTCTGAAACGACACCGATTCTCCCAACGGTGTTTTGGAAGGGCGAACACATCCCACTTCCACTTCATCAAGTTGCTTCCCCAACTCTACTATCTCTCTAGGCGCAATCCAACATGGCCTTTTAGCAGGTGGTTTCACTCTTGATAACAACTTGATCTCTTGCTCCACAGTCCGTCGTGAAGGCAAATTTTGAGGCAGCTTATCCGGCAACACCTCCTTATCCTGATCCAACACCACTTGGATGGTCGTAGGCTCCAGCACTTGGCCTACTTCTTTGTCTACCACCACCGTGGCTAGACGTGTCTGCTCACCCTGACCCAATCCTTCATTGAGTTGTATGGCTGAAAGGGACTTCCCTTCATCTCCTTTCGTTGCAACGACTTGCACCATGCACGAGTGATCTCCCATCAGACACAGGGAACCAGCCGAAGGCATCAGCACTGCCCTCGTCCCCATTAGGAACTCCATTCCCAGAATGACTGGATAGTCATCCAATGGCACCGCTGTGAAATTCGCATGACCTTCCCACTGTCCAAGCTTTATCACCACTTGCTTGGCTACTCCTAGAGTAGGCTGGGCTACAGAGTTAACTGCTTTCACGCGTCCTGTATCCTTCTCTAAGGATAAGTTGAGTCTTCTTGCTTCCAACTGCGAAACAAAATTATGAGTAGCTCCCGTATCCACCATAGCGCGAGTACTCTTCCCATTTATCCTCAAGTCCACAAACATTAACCCTTTTGCTCATGTAACTTTCGGTGTTTTTACCTGCTTTTCCAATGCGTTCACCAACCGCACTGAACCCCCCCTCGGGGCTTCATCCTCTTCCCCATCGTCTTCCACTGCCTGTTATACAATGGAAGCGTGTAAGGCATTAAGTGATGCTTTGTGAGGGCACTCAAAAACTCTATGAGGACCTCGACACAAGAAACACTCAATTTTACTCTTCCCCTTTCCATTGGGTGTGTTGAACCCTCGAGACGACGAAGCTTCCTGTGAGGTTGATGAATTAGGGTCGGCTCCCCCACTCTTGGGTTTGCCATTCTTGAAAGACTTTCCACCGTTTCCCTCTCCGCCAAACCGTTTGGACGAAGTGGTCTCATCACCAGCGTAGTCTGTCAAGCGTTCTGCAGCCGCTTGTGCAGTTGACAAGTCTTGAACCCTTTGTCTATGAAGTTCAGTCCTTGCCTACGGTTTCATCCCCTCTAGAAAATAGAACAACTTGTCCTTCTCCGACATATCCCGAATATCCAACATTAAAGCAGAAAATTGTTTCACATATTCACTGATTGAACCCGTATGCTTGAGATCTCTCAGTTTTCTCCTTGCATTATACTCAACATTCTCAGGAAAGAATTGGGCCTTGAGCTCTCTCCTCAAGTCTGCCCAACTATCAATCACACAGTTTCCATTTTCAATTTCTCTGTACTTGGTACGCCACCACAGTTTGGCATCACCAACCAAGTACATGGCTGCAGTATCCACCTTTGCCTGTTCTGAGGCCATCCTCACAACGCGAAAGTACTGCTCCACATCAAACAAGAAGTTCTCTAACTCCTTGGCATCTCGGGCACCCCCATACGTCCTGGGTTCTGGCACCTTGGTCTTGCTGACTCCCGGACTGTTGGAGTTCCCCATAGCAAGAACCATCACATTTACCTTTGCATCCAGATCTGCCATCCGGGCTTGCAAAGTTTCCACAGTGTGGCGAAAGTCCTCTGACATGTCGCCTATCAAACCTGCTTGATGTTGTTGTGATCCCCTCACTTCATCAACAAGTTCTCTCATCTAGGCCACCTCCGCGGCCATAGTGTTGGTTGACTCTTCAACCTGTGCTTCCAACACGCTGATCCTCTCAGCATTGTTTGGTGCCATGGTCACTTACCAAAGCTTTCCAAACCCAACAACGAAGGCAATCGAATTCACGTAGCAACTCAACCTTGGGCTCTCACCAAGTGTCACCGACTTGGCTCTGATACCAAAATGTCACTGTCCGCCTTTTTCACACCGTTGTGAAGGGCCGTGCGGCGCTAGCTAAAGCACTCTTGCTTAACTAGCTAGCCTTTTGTTTACCAACATTCATCCACGAAGCACTTTCATTAACATTCAATCAGATAGCAGCGAAAATAATAATCAATTCATGAAAGCCGTGGCAACCAAGCAGTAAATATTGAAGCAAACGTAATTCATTAACAAATCCTCCGTTGACATGTTGTACTTAGCGAGGGAGGCAAGTAGGCTAAGCACGTTGACAATTGCTAGTGAGTTTTACAATGATTGATGAACACTCACCCTCCCCTAAAGAGCTTTCTAGGCCATTCTCACTCTAGCACTAGGAAACATCAAAGTGACCGAGGAGTCATACTACCTTATTTGGCTTACAATGAAAGAAATACTAGAAAATAACCCTACACTAGTATTTACATGATGGAAACCCATCCCAAACACACGAGATAAGCGGTCATAGGCAAGCATAATGCCCTGAACAAGCTTAGCCCGTGACACTATGCAAGGACTAATTGAGAAGTTGTTTGAGCAAGATTCAATGAGGGTCATGGACACTAAAGAAAAAGAGTTTCTTGAAGAGCCTAAGATGCTAAATTGTCTAAAGGCGTGTGAAGCTGGAACCTTAAGTCAATAAGGGCTGTTTAGGGAATTTTTATGGATTAAATAGTTGGCCAATTGTGTCGATTAAGCATGACATGTGACTCGCATATGTTTCATTAAATGACATGACACATGGCATGTGACTTGCACATGTTTCATTAAATGACACATGACATGTGACTTGCACATGTTTCATTAAATGACATGGCATGCTTAAGGTTATGTGGGATTATTTTATTGGCCAGATTGATGTCATAGCTTATTTTTCTTGACCGAATTGATGTCATAGGTTTCTTTTATTTTCTATAAGTAGTCAACTCTTTATTGTATTAAAGGATGATTATTTTTGCTGAATACAATTACAAGTGAGGTTTATTTCTCTTCAAGTTCTTCATTGAACTTTCACCGAACTTATCAAAGGTGCTACCTTTGATACGTTCATCCATTATACTGATATTCTTGGTTTGTGCTTCACGTCAAGCAATAGGCCAAGGATCCTATACCATGTCCAATCTTATTTTGCGTTTGGGGTTTTGATAAATCTGATTTGGGGTCTCCGGATGTTTATTGAAGGGGTTCCGCATCACTAACCCCAAACTCTAACCCCAAACTCTAAACCCTAAACCCTAAACCCTAAACCCAAAACCCAAAACCCTAAACCCTAAACCCTAAAATTGAAACCCTAAACCCTAAACCCTAAACCCAAAACCCTAAACACTAAACCCTAAACCCGAAACCCTAAACCCGAAATTCTAAACCCGTAACCCCAACCCGAAACCCTAACCCCAAACCCTAAACCCTAAACCCTAAATCCTAAACCCTAAATCGTAAACCCTAAACCCTAAACCCAGAACCTGAAACCAGAACCCTAAACCCTAAACCCTAAACCCTAAACCCCAAATCCAGAACCCTAAACCCTAAAACACAAACCCTAAAACCTAAACACATAAACCCTAAACCCTAAACCCAAAATCCAAAACCCTAACTCCAAACCCTAACCCCAAACTCGAAACCCGAATCCCGAAACCTCAAAACCCTAACCTTAAACCGTAAACCCTAAACCTTAAACCCTAAATCGTAAACCCCAAACCCTAAACTCTAAACCCTAAACCCTAAACCCTAAACCCTAAACCCTAAACCCTAAACGCTAAACCCGAAACCCTAACCCTAAAGGCTAAACCCTAAACCCTAAAACATAAACCTTAAACCTAAACCCTATACCCGAAACCGTAGACCCTAAACCCTAAACCCTAAACCCAAAACCCTAAAATCGTAACCCTAAACCCTAAACGCTAAACCAATAACCCTAAACCCTAAACCGGAAACCCTAAACCCTAAGCCCTAAGCCTAAACCCTAAACCCTAAACCCTAAACCCGAAACCCTAACCCGAAACCCTAACCCAAAACCCTAAACCCTAAACCCGAAAACCCTAAAACCTAAACCCTAAAACCTAAATCCAAAACCCTAAACCCCAAACCCAAATCCCTAAAACCTAAACCCTAAGCCGTAAAACCTAAACCCTAAAACCTAAACACCTAAACCCTAAACCCTAAACCCTAAACCCTAGATCATAAACCCTAAACCCTAAACCCTAAACCCGAAATCCTAAACCCTAAACCCTAAGCCCTAAACCCTAAACCCTAAACCTTAAACCCTAAACCCAAAACCCGAAATCCTAACCCCAAACCCTAACCCCAAACCCTAAACCCTAAACCCTAAACCCTAAACCCTAAAACCCTAAAACCTAAATCCAAAACCCTAAACCCTAAACACAAATCCCTAAACCCTAAACCCTAAACCGTAAAACCTAAACTCTAAAACCTAAACACCTAAACCCTAAACCCTAAACCATAAACCCCACACACTATACCCTAAACGCTAACTCTAAACCCAAAGCGCTAAACTGAAAACCCTAAACCCCAAATTCTAAACACAAAATCGTAAAGCCTAAACCCAAAAACCTAAACCCAAAATACAAAACCCTAAACCCTAAACCCTGAACCCTAAACCCTAAAACCTAAACACCCAAACCCCAAACCCTAAAACCTAAAATCCTAAGCCCTAAATACAAAACCCTTAACCTTAAACCCAAAACCCTACACCATAAAACCTAAACCCTAAACCCTAAACCCTAAACCGTAAGCACTAAACCCTAAACCCTAACCGTAAACCGTAAACACTAAACACTAAACCTCAAACCCTAAACCCTAAACCCTAAACCCTATGTTAGAATTGGTGTATTCCCAAGAGGGGGGGTGAATTGGAATTTAAAACTTTTTCACCTAGGTTTATTTATCCAACAATGGTGAGTAAACAACCTAGGATCGATCTATGCAATTTCCAAATGCGTAGATAAATATAATGTGGAAATTAAGTCATATGCATCATTCACATAGTAACATACACGTGCGGTAAATATAAAGTGCGGAAATATAAACAAACACACGATATGTTATCGGGGTTCGGCCAACTATGCCTATGTCCCCGCCTCCAGCTCGCAAGCTGGAGGATTCCACTAATAACTCACTTAAGGGTGGAGCGGCACCGTTTACAACCAGGTCAAATTAACACATGGCTGACCTCAACCTTAACCAGGTCAATTAGCGAGGCTGACCTCAACCTACACGCCTTAATAGGACGACGCACCTAGCTTTTCTAACCGGGTCTAAGCCAATCCGAGACTATTCCAGGGCTAGTCTCCCTCTTCAGGCCCGTGCCTGGAAATACAACCAAAGTGTATTACAATCAAATGATACAGCGATTGTGCTTTCAAGTAAAGCAGATATGTACCCAAATACGCACAATATTACATACACCACAGATGATTTAATATTGTAAGCTCAATGTGGTCTAGATGGTTCAACTCTCAAAGTATATTCTATCAGTGTAATGCGTGCGTGAGAGTGTCAAACAAACAATCTTTGTATCACAAGAAATGTTCAATAAATGAGCTCACACAAAGATGTCTAGTTTCAAGTATTTCAATCAACAGGATAGTTCAAGCATGTGAGTACTAAGTGAAGCATAAGCTCGGTTTGCAAAAGATGCGTAATCTTTGTATTCAGCAAATAATATATGAGTGAAAGAATATTGCAACAAAGATCACTATCACACAAACAAATATCTCTTCGAATATTTTACGAGATAAAAGCGCAATAGATATTTGGAAGTGTTTGAAAGGTTTTTGCAACCAAAAACAAATACGATCTTCTTAAGATCTGGCAATGAAAGTGCAAGTTCATAAGATCGAACAAGGTCTTCTTAGGATAGGCTTATTAGCAAAAACCTCCTAAGAATCCTTAGGTTTAGCTCTCGATGAAAATAAATCAATCAAATATGAATGGGAGAGCAACCTATTAAAGTAAAACACTCAATCAACTTACAAGTGATGTAGGCAACAATAGAAGGCAAGTATGAGTGATTTGAGTAAGAGAATGAGTAGTATAGGGTTTTTATTTTTCATAGAATTCTTCACTAATCAAAGTGGCTAATTGCCCCTAATTTTCTCAAATAAACTCATATATATAGACATAGGAGAAAATATAACCGTTGGGGACCTATTGGGTATTATTAGAAAAGGTTAATCATGTTTAAAGCATTTTAATCCTGTTTAAAAATATTAACTCCGGTAAAAAAATCAGGGCAACCCGAGAGGTCCGGTCGACCAGAAATGGTTCGGTCGACCAGGACTCAAATGGCTCGGTCGACCAGAGAACTTTTGAACTGAAAGGATTGGTCGACCAGAGAGGATGATTTCCCAATTTTCTGAGTTTCGGTCGACCAGGGAATTTTGAACTACATGGTTCGGTCGACCAGACCGCTGGGAATTCTGCCGAGGACCCTTCGGTTGACCAGGTAGTTGGAGTACAAAAGTGGTCGGTCGACCGAGAGGTCAAATTGTTGACTTCCAGGTGGTTCAGTCGACCAGGGTCAAATGAACTCCAGGGTCTCGGTCGACCGGGACCTAGGTCAACGGTTGACCCAGGGATGGTTCGGTCGACCAGGCCAAAAATCAATTGATTTGGCCGGTCGACTGAAAGTGCACCAAGTGTGCATTTCAGTCCCGTCTTTTTTCAATAAAGCCCTATTTAAGTGCTTAGAAAATATATGTGAATATGTGTGTGCCCTAGGGTCTTTCAAAGGTCCTTTCTCATTCATGATTTGGCTTGAGCTTACGTAGTAAATCATACATGTGTGAGTTTATTACAAACCAAATACCTACTTACTATTACAGACCAATATATTACAATGCTAAATTATAAATTGGTCTTCAAGCTTTTCTTGCTTTGTACACATCTTGATCTTATTACCCTTACTTCCTGCACAAAACCTCAAACGCTCATTAGATACAATAAGTATCTATCATAATCAAAACCGGGCGTGACCAATAAGGTCAACACCCTAGAGCATTAAATCCCTAAACCAAAAACCCTAACTCCAAACCCTAACCCTAAACCCAAAACACCCAACCCGAAACCCCAAATCCTAAACCCAATAACCCTAAACCCAAAACCCAAAACGCAAAACACTAAACCCCAAACCCTTAATCCTAAACCCTAAACCCTAAACCCTAAACCCTAAACTCGAAACCCAAAACCCGAACATTAACTTGAAACCCAAACCCCAAACCCTAAACCCCAAACCTTAAACCCTAAACCATAAACCATAAAGCCGAAACCCTAAACCATAAACCCCAAATCCTAAACCCTAAACCCTAAACACTAAACCCTAAACCCTTATTCCTAAATCCTAAACCCTAACACCAAACCATAACCCCATACCCAAAACCTTAAACCCTAGACCCTAAACCCTAAACCCTAAACCCTAAACCCAGAACCTTAAACCCTAAAACCCAAACCCTAAAACCTAAACACCTAAACCCTAAACCCTAAACCCTAAATCCTAAAGCCTAAACCCTAAATCCTAAACCCGAAACCCTAAGCCCTAAAGGCTAAACCCTAAACCCTAAACAATAAACCTTAAATCCTAAACCCTATACCCGAAACCGTAGACCCAAAACACTAAACCCGAAACCCTAAACCCTAAACCCGAAACCCTAAACCCGTAACCCTAAACCCTACACCCTAAACCCTAAACCATAAACCCGAAACCCTAAAGTCGAAACCCTAACGCAAAACCCTAATCCCAAACACTAAATCCTAAACCATAAACCCTAAATCCTAAACCCTAAAACCCAAACCCTAAAACCTAAACCCTAAACCCTAAACTTTAAACCCTAACCCCTAAATCCCAAACCCTAACCCCAAAACCTTACCCCAAACATAAACCCTAAACCCTAAACCCTAAATCCTAAACCCGAAACCCTAAACCCTAAACCCAAAACCCTAAACCCTAAACCCTTATCCCTAAACCCTAAACCTAAAACCCTATCCCCAAATCCTTACCCCAATCCCTAAACCGTAAACCCCAAACCCTATACCCTAAACCCTAAACCGTAAACTCTAAACCCTAAGCCCTACACTCCATACGCTAACCCCTAAACCCTAAACGCTAAACCGTAACGCCTAAACACCAAACCCTAAACCCTAAACCCTAAACCCTAAACCCTAAACCTTAAAACCGAAAACCTAAATCCCAAAACCAAAACCGTAAACCTAAAACACAAAACCCTAAACCCGTAACCCTAAACCCTACACCCTAAAGCCTAAACCCTAAACATTAAAACCTGAACCCCAAACCCTAAACCCTAAACCCAGAACCCTAAACCCTAAAACCCAAACCCTAAAACCTCAGAACCAAAACCCTAAACCCCAAACCCAAAACCCTAAACCCTAAACCCTAACCCCAAACCCTAACCCCAAACCCTAAACCCTAAAACCGAAACCCTAAACCCTATACCCTAAACGTTAAACCCCAAACCCTAAACCCTAAATCCTAAACCCTAAACCCAGAATCCTAAACCCTAAAACCCAAACCGTAAAACCTAAACGCCAAAACCCTAAACCCTAAACCATAAGCCCTAAACCGTAAACACTAAACCCTAACCCCTAAACCCAAAATCCTAAACCCTAACCCAAAACCCTAACCCAAAACCTAAAACCCTAAACCCTAAACACAAAACCCAGAACCCTAAACCCTAAAACCCAAACCCTAAACCCTAAACCCTAAACCCTAAACCCTAAACCCTAAACCTTAAATCCTAAACCCTAACCCCAAACCTTAACCCCAAACCCTAAACCGTAAACCCTAAACCCTAAACCCTATACCCGAAACCCTAAACCCTAAACCCTAAACCCTAAACCCTAAACCCTAAACCCTAAACCCTAAACCCTAAACCCTAAACCCTAAACCCTAAAGCCTAAACCCGAAACCCTAAACCCTAAACCCTAAACCCTAAATCATAAACCCGAAACCTAAAACCCTAAACCCCAGAAATCCTCACCCGAAACCCTAACCCAAAACCCTAAACCCTGAATCGTAAACCCTAAAACCTAAACCCTAAAACCTAAATCCAAAACCCTAAACCCCAAACCCAAATCCCTAAAACCTAAACCCTAAACCCTAAACCCTAAACCCAAAACCCTAAACCCTAAACCTTACACCCGTAACCCTAAACGCTACACGATAAACCCTAAACCCTAAACCCTAAACCCTAAACCCAGAACCCTAAACCCTAAAAAATAAACACCTAAACCCTAAAGCTTAAAGCCAAAACCCTAAACCCTAAACCCTAAACGCTAAATTCTAAACCCTAACCCCAAACCCTAAACCATAAACCCTAAACCCTAAACCATATACCCTAAACGTTAAACCTTAAACCCTAAACCCTAAACCCCAAACCCTAAACCCTAAACCCTAAAACCCTAACCTTAGAACCAAAACCTGAAACCCTAAATAGGAAACCGAAAAGTTGAAACCCTGACCCAAAACCCTAAACCCAAACACAAAACGCTAAACCCTAAACCCTAAAACCAACACCCTAAACCCGAAACCCGAACCCCAAACCCAAAATCCCTAACCCGAAACCCCAAATCCTAAACCCAATAACCCTAAACCCAAAACCTGAAAGCCCAAACCCTAAACCCTAAACCCTAAACCTTAAACCCAAAACCCTATACCCGAAACCCAAAAGTCGAAACCCTAAAGTCGAGACCCTAACCCAAAATGCTAAACCCTAAATCATAAACCCTAAACCCAGAACCTGAAACCCTAAACCACCCTAAACCCTAAACCCTAAACCCTACAGCCGAAACGCTAACCCAAAAGCCTAAACCCTAAACCCCAAACCCTAAACCCTAAACCCTAAATTCTAAACCCTAACCCTAAACCCAAAACCCTAAACCCTAAACCCTAAACCCAAAACCCTAAAAACTAAAACCGAAACCCTAAAACCTAAACACCAAAACCCTAAACCTTAAAACCTAAATCCCAGACCCTAACCCCAAACCCTAAACCCGAAACCCTTAACCCCAAACCCTAAACCCTAAACCCAGAACCCTAAACCTTAAAACCCAAACCCTAAAACAAAAACACCTAAACCCTAAAACCCAAACCCCAAACCCAAATCCTTAAACCCTAAACCTTAAACCCTACACCCTAAATCGAAACCCTAACCCCAAACCCCAAACGCTAAACCCTAAATCCTAAACCTAAAACCAGAACCGTAAACCCTAAAACCCAACCCCTAAAACCTTAACACCTAAACCCTAAACCCTAAATCCTAAACCCTAACCCCGAACCATAAACCCCAAACTCTAAACCCTAAACCCTAAACCCTAAAACCGAAAAACCTAAACCCTAAAACTTAAACTTTAAACCCTAAACCCTAAACCTTTCCAACATCGTAAACCCAAAACCCAAAACCCTAAACTTGAAACCCTAAACCCGAAACACTAAACCCGAAACCCCAACACGAAACACTAAACCCTAAACCCTAAACCCAAACCCTAAACCCTAAACCTGAAACCCTTAACCGTAAATCCTAAACCCTGAACCCTAAACACAAAACCCTAAACCCTAAACCCTAAACATTAAAACTAAAACCCTAAACCCAAAACCATAAACCCGACACCCGAACCCTAAACCACAAACCCTAAAACTGAAACCCTAAACCCTAAACCCTAAGCCCTAAACCCTAAACCCTAAACATTAAACCCAAAATCCAAAACCCAACATCCTAACCCCAAACCCTAACCCCAAACCTTAAACCCTAAACCCTAAACCCTAAAACCCTAAAACATAAACCCTAAAACCTAAATCCAAAACCCTAAACCTTAAACACAAATCCCTAAAACCTAAACCCAAAACCGTAAAACCTAAACTCTAAAATCAAAATACCTAAACCCTAAACCCTAAACCATAAACCCCACACACTATACCCTAAATGCTAACTCTAAACCCAAAGTGCTAAACTGAAAACCTTAAACACCAAATTCTAAACACAAAATCGTAAAGCCTAACCCTAAATACAAAACCCTAAACCCTAAACCTTGAACCCTAAAACCTAAAACCTAAAATCCTATGCCCTAAATACAAAACCCTAAACCTTAAACCCAAAACCATACACCCTAAAACCTAAACCCTAAACCCTAAACCCTAAACCCTAAACCATAAACACTAAACCCCAAACCCTAACCGTAAACCGTAAACCCTAAACCCTAACCCCAAACCCAAAACCCCAAATCCTAAACCCAATAATTAAACCCAAAACCCAAAACCACAAACCCTAAACCCCAAACCCTAAACCCTAAACCTTAAACCCAAAACCCTAAACCCTAAACCTGCAACCTTAAACCATAAACTCTAAATCCTAAACGCTAACCCCAAACCCTACAATCTAAACCATCAACCCTAAACGTTAAATCCTAAACCCTAAACCCTAAACACTAAACCCTAAACCCAGACCCCTAAACCCTAAAACCGAAACCCTAAAACCTAAACACCAAAACCTCAAACCTTAATCCCTAAACACTAAACCCTAAACCCTAAACCCTAAATCCTAAACCCCAACCCAAAACCCTAACCCCAAACGCTAAACCTTAAACCCCAGACCCTAAAACCTAAACACTTAAACCCTAAACCCAAAACCCTAAACCCAAAACACTAAACCCTAAACCCAGACCCCTAAACCCTAAAATCGAAACCCTAAAACCTAAACACCTAAACACTAAACCCTAAACCCTAAACACTAAACCCTAAACCCTAAACCCAAAATCCTAAACCCTAACCCCAAACCCTAACCCAAAACCTAGAACCTTAAACCCAAAAACCAAAACCCTAAAACCCAAACACCTAAACCCTAAACCCTAAACCCAAAACCCTAAATCCTAAACCCGAAACCCTAAGCCCTAAAGGTTAAACCCTAAACCCTAAAACCTAAAACCCAAACCCTGAAACGTAAACCCTAAACCCTAAACCCTAAACCCAAAACCCTCAACCCTAAACCCTAAATCCCAAATCCTAACCCCAAACCCTAACCCCAAACCCTAAACCCTAAACCCTAAACCCTAAACCCTAAACCCTAAACCCTAAACCCTAAACCCCAAACCCTAACCCCAAATCCTTACCCCAATCCCTAAACCGTAAACCCAAACCCTAAATGTTAAACCCTAAACCCTAAACCCCAAACCCTAACACCAAACCCTAAACCCAAAACCCCAAACCCTAAACCCCAAACCCTAAACCCTATACCCCAAATCCTAAACCCTAAACCTTAAACCCTAAACCCTAAACTCGAAACCCTAAACCCGAAACCCTAAAGCCAAAACCCTAACCCAAAACCCTAACCCCAAACCCTAAACCTTAAACCATAAACCCTAAACCCTAAACCCTAAACCCTAAACACTAAACCCAAAACCCTAAGTCCTAAACCCTAACCCCAAACCCTACACCCAAAACCCTAAACGTTAAACCCTAAACCCTTAACCCTAAACCCAGGACCCAAAACCCTAAAAGCTAAAAACCTAAACCCTAAACCCTAAACCCTAAATTCTAAACCCTAACTCCAAACCCTAAACCCTAAACCCTATACGCTAAACGTTAAACCCTAAACCTTAAACTCCCAATCCTAAACCCAGAGCCCTAAACCCTAAAACCCAAACCCTAAAGCCTAAACACCTAAACCCTAAACCTTAACCCCTAAACCCTAAACCCTAAACCCTAAATCCTAAACACTAACCCCAAACCCTAACCCCAAACCCTAAACCCTAAACCCTAAACCCTAAACCCTAAACCCAGAACCCTAAACCCTAAAATCCAAACCCTAAAACCTAAATCCCAAACCCTAACCCCGAACCCTAACCCGTAAACCCTAAACCCTAAACCCCAAACCCTATACCCTAAACCCTAAACCCTAAACCCTAAAGCATAAGCCCGAAACCCTAAACCCTACACTCTAAACCCTTAACCCTAAACCCTAAACCCGAAAACCTAAACCCTATACCCCAAACCCTTAACCCTAAACCCTAAACCCTAACCCAAAAACCCTAAACCCATAGCTCTAAACCATACACCCTAATCCCTAAACCCTAAACATTAAACGCTAAACCCTAAACCCTAACCCCTAAACCCTAAATTCTAAATCCCTAACCCCAAACCCTAACCCAAACCCAAAACCCTAAACCCTATACCCTAAACGTTAAACTCTAAACCCTAAACCCTAAACTCCAAAACCCAAACCGTAAAACCAAAACACCTAAACCCTAAACCCTAAACCCTAAGCCATAAACCCTAAAAACTAAACCCTAAACCCTAAACCCCAAATCTAAACCCTGACCCCAAACCCCAACCCCAAACCCTAAACCCTAAGCCATAAACCCCAGACACTAAACCCTAAACCCTAAACCCTAAATCTAAACCCTAACCCCCAACCCTAAACCCTAAACCCTAAACCCTAAACCCTAAGCCATAAACCCTAAAAACTAAACCCTAAACCCTAAATCCCAAATATAAACCCTAACCCCAAACCCCAACCCCAAACCCTAAACCCTAAGCCATAAACCTCAAACACTAAACCCTAAATCTAAACCCTAACCCCAAACCCTAAACTCTAAACCCTAACTCCAAACCCTAACCCCGAACCCTAAATCATAAACCCCAAACCCTAAACCCTAAACCCTAAACCTGAAACCCTAAACCCTAAACCCTAAACCCTAAGTCATAATCCCCAAACCCTAAACCCTAAACTCGAAACCCTAAACCCTAAACCCTAAACCCTAAACCCTAAACCCTAAACCCTAAACCCTAAACCCGAAACCTTAACCTGAAAGCCTAACCCCAAAACATAAATCCTAAACCCTAAACCCTAAAACCCTAAAACCTAAACCCAAAAACCTAAATCCAAAACCCAAAACCCAAAACCCAAATCCCTAAACCCTAAACCCTAAACCATAAAACCTAAACCCTAAAACCTAAACACCTAAACCCTAAACCCTAAACCCTAAACCCTAAACCCTAAATCATAAACCTTAAATCCTAAACCCTAAACCCGAAATCCTAAACCGTAAACCCTAAGCCCTAAACCCGAAACCCTAAACCCCAAACCCAAAACCCGAAACCCTAACCCGAAACCCAAAAACCTAAACCCAAAACCCCAAAACCCTAAAACCCAAACCCTAAACCCTAAACACAAATCCCAAAACTGTAAACCCTAAACTGTAAAACCTAAACACCTAACCCCTATACCCCAAACCCACACACTATACCCTAAACACTAACTCTAAACCCAAAGCGCTAAACTCAAAACCCTAAACCCCAAATTCTAAACACGAAATCGTAAACCCTAAACCCTAAACCCTAAACCCTAAATACAAAACCCTAAACCCTAAACCCTAAACCCTAAACCCTAAAACCTAAACACCCAAACCCCAAACCCTAAAACCTAAAATCCTAAGCCCTAAATACAAAACCCTAAACCTTAAACCCAAAACCCTACACCTTAAAACCTAAACCCTAAACCCAAAACCCTAAACACTAAACCCTAAACCCTAACCCTAAACCGTAAATACTAAACCTTAAACCTTATACCCTAGAGCCCATAAACCCTAAACCAAAAGCCCTAACCCCAAACCCAAAACCCTAACCCGAAACCCCAAATCCTAAACCCAACAACCCAAAACCCTAAACCCTAAACCCCAAACCCTAAACCCTAAACCCTAAACCCTAAACCCTAAACCCTAAACCCTAAACCCTAACCCAAAACCCAAAACCCGAAACCCAAATCCCGAAACCCTAACCCGAAACCCTAACCCCAAACCCTAAACCCTAAACCCTAAACCCTAAACCCTAAACCATAAACCCCAAGCCCAAAACCCTAAACCCTAAACCCTAAACCCTAAACCATAAACCCTAAATCCTAAACCCTAACCCCAAACCCTAACCCCAAACCCTACACCCTAAACCCTAAACCCTAAACGTTAAATCCTAAACCATAAACCCTAAACCCTAAACCCAGGACCCTAAACCCTAAAACCCAAACCCTAAAACCTAAACACCTAAACCCTAAACCCAAAACCCAGAACCCTAAACCCTAAAATCGAAACCATAAAAGCTAAACACCTAAACCTTAAACCCTAAACCTTAAACCCTAAACACTAAACACTAAACCCTAAACCACAAACCCTAAACCCAAAACCATAAATCCTAAACCCTAACCCCTAACCCTAAACCGTAAATCGTAAACCCTAAACCCTAAACCCTAAACCCTAAACCCCAAACCCCAAACTCTAAACCCTAAACCCTAAACCCTAAACCCTAAATCCTAAACCCTAAAGCCTAAACCCGAAACCCAAAGCCCTAAAGGCTAAACCCTAAACCCTAAACCCTAAACCAAAAACATTAAACACTAAACCCTATACCCGAAACCGTAGACCCTAAACCCTAAACCCTAAACCCTAAACCCGACCCCTAAACCCCATAACCCTAAACCCTAAGCCTTAAACCCAAAACCCACAACCCAAAACCCTAAACTTGAAACCCTAAAGTCGAAACCCTAACCCAAAACACTAACCCCAAACACTAAACCCTAAACCATAAACCCTAAACCCTAAAACCCAAACCCTAAAACCTAAACCCTAAACCCTAAACCCTAAACCCTAAACCCTAAACCCTAAACCCTAAATCCAAAACCCTAACCCCAAACCCTAAACCCTAAACCCTAAACGCAAAACCCTCGACCCTAAACCCTAAATCCCAAACCCTAACCCCAAACCCTAACACCAAACCCTAAACCCTAAACCCTAAGCCCTAAACCCTAAATCCTAAACCCTAAACCCTAAACCCTAAACCCAAAACCCTAAACCCTAAACCCTAAACCCTAAACCCTAAGCCCTAAACCCTAACCCAAAATCCTTACCCTAAACCCTAAACCGTAAACCCGAAACCCTATACCCTAAACCCTAAATCGTAAACTCTAAACCCTAAACCCTAAACTTTAAACCCTAACCCCTAAACCCTAAATGCCAAATCAAAAAGCATAAACCCAAAACCCTAAACCTTAAACCCTAAACCCTAAACCCTAAACTGGTAACCCTAAACCCTTAACGGTAAACCCTGAACCCTAAACCCTAAACCCTAAACCCAGAACCCTAAACCCTAAAACCCAAACCCTAAAACCTAAGCACCTAAACCCTAAACCCTAAACCCCAAACCGTAAACCCTAAACCATAAACCCGAAACCCTAAACCCTAAACCCTAAATTCTAAACCCTAACCCTAAACCCTCAACCCTCAACCTGAAACCCTAAACCTATACCCAAAACGTTAAACCCCAAAACCTAAACCCTAAATCCTAAACCCTAAACCCAGAACCCTAAACCCTAAAACCCAAACCCTAAAACCTAAACACCAAAACCCTAAACCCTAAGCCCTAAACCCTAAACACTAAACCCTAACCCCTAAACCCTAAATCCTAAACCCTAACCCCAAACCCTAACCCCAAACCATAAACCCTAAACCCTAAACCCTAAACCCTAAACCCAGAACCCTAAACCCTAAAATCCAAACCCTAAAACCTAAACACCTAAACCCTAAACCCTAAACCCGAAACCTGAAACCCGAAACCCAAGGCCCTAAACCCTAAACCCTAAACCCTAAATCATAAACCCTAAATCCTAAACCCTAAACCCGAAATCCTAAACCCTAAACCCTAAGCCATAAACCCTAAACCCAAAACCCGAAACCCTAACCCGAAACCCTAAACCCTAAACCCAACACCCTAAAACCCTAAAACCTAAACGCTAAACCTAAATCCCAAACTCTAAACCCTAAACACAAATCCCTAAACCGTAAACCCTAAACTGTAAAACCTAAACACCTAAACCCCATACACAAAACCCAAAACCCTAAACCCCACATACCCTAAATGCTAACTCTAAACCTAAAGCGCTAAACTCAAAACCCTAAACCCCAAATTCTAAACACAAAATTGTAAACCCTAAACACTAAACCCTAAACCCTAAACACAAAACCCTAAACCCTAAACCCTAAACCCTAAACCCTAAACCTTGAACCCTAAACCCTAAAACCTAAACACCCAAACCCCAAACCCTAAAACATAAAATCTTAAGACCTAAATAGAAAACACTAAACCTTAAACCCAAAACCCTACACCTTAAAACCTAAACCCTAAACCCTAAACCGTAAACACTAAACCGTAAACACTAAACCCTAAACCCTAACTGTAAACCGTAAACACTAAACACCAAACCTCAAACCCTAAACCCAAAACCCTAAACCCTAGAGCATAAAATCTCTAAACCAAAAACCATTACTCCAAACCCTAACCCCAAACCCAAAACACCTAACCAGAAACCCCAAATCCTAAACCCAATAGCCCTAAACCCAAAACCTAAAACCCTAAACCCTAAACCCTAAACCCTAAACCCTAAACCCTAAACCTTAAACCCTAAACCGTAAACCCTAAACCCGAAACCCTAACCATAAACCCTAAATCCTAAACCCTAACCCCAAACCCTACAATCTAAACCATCAACCCAAAATGTTAAATCCTAAACCCTAAACCCTAAACACTAAACCCTAAACCCAAACCCCTAAACTCTAAAATCGAAACCCTAAAAGCTAAACACCTAAACCCTAAACCATAAACCCTAAACACTAAACCCTAAACCCTAAACCCAAAATCCTAAACCCTAACCCCAAACCCCAAACCTTAAACCCTAGACCCTAAAAACAAAACACCTAAACCCTAAACCCTAAACCCTCAACTCTAAACACTAAATCCTAAACCCAGACCCCAAAACCAAAAAACCGAAACCCTAAAACCAAAACACCTAAACCCTAAACCCTAAACCCTAAACACTAAACCCTAAACCCTAAACCCAAAATCCTAAACCCTAACCCCAAACCCTAACCCTAAACCCAGAACCACAAACCCTAAAACCCGAACCCAAAAACCTAAACACCTAAACCCTAAACCCTAAACCCTAAATCCTAAATCCTAAAGCCTAAACCCCAAATCCTAAACCCAAAACCATAAGCCCTAAAGGCTAAACCCTAAACCCTAAACAATAAACCTTAAATCATAAACCCTGTACCCGAAATCGTAGACCCAAAACACTAAACCCTTAACCTAAACCCTAAACCCAAAACCCTAAACCCGTAGCCCTAAACCCTAAACCCTAAACCCTAAACCCTAAACATTAAACCCGAAACCCAAAACCCGGAAACCCTAAAGTCGAAACCCTAACCCAAAACCCTAACCCCAAACACTAAATCCTAAACCATAAAACCTAAACCCTAAACCCAAAAACCCAAACCTTAAAACCTAAACCCCAAACCCTAAACCCTAAACCTTAAACCCTCAACCCTAACCCTAAACCCTAACCCCAAACCCTAAACCCTAAACCCTAAACTGTAAACCCTCGACTCTAAACCCTAAATCCGAAACCCTAACCCCAAACCTTAACCCCAAATCCTAAACCCTAAAACCTAAATCCCAAACCCTAAACCCTAAACCCTACACCCCAAACCCTAGCCCCAAATCCTTGACGCAATCCCTAAACCATAAATCGAAACTGTACACCCCAAACCCTAAACGTTAAACCCTAAACCCTAAACCCCAAACCCTAACACCAAACCCAAAACCCTAAACCGTAAACTCCAAACCCTAAACCCTAAACCAGAAACCCTAAACCCAAAACCCTAAACCCTAAACCCGAAACCCTAAACCCTAAACCCAAAACCCTAAAACCTAAACCCTAAACCCGAAACCCTAAACCCTAAACCCTAAACCCTAAACCCGAAACCCTAACCCCAAACCCAAACCCCAAACCCTAGACCCTAAACCCTAAACCATAAACCCGAAACCCTAAACGCTAAACCCAGAACCCTAAACCCGAAAACCCAAACCCTAAAATCTAAACACCTAAACCCTAAACACTATACCCTAAACGCTATACCCAAAATCCTAAATCCAAACCCCAAACTCTAACCACAAACATTAAACCCTAAACCCTAAACCCTCAACCCTAAAACCTAAGCCCTCAACCCGAAGCCCTAAACCCTAAACCCTAAGCCCGGAAGCCTAAACCCTATAACCTGAAACCCTAAGCCCTAAAGGATAAACCCTAAACCCTAAAACCAAAACCCAAAACACTAAAACCTAAACCCTAAACCCAGAACCCTAAACCCTAAACCCAAAAACCCTAAACCCAAAACCCTAAATCCTAAACCCTAACACCAAACTGTAACCCCAAACTCTAAACCCTAAATGCTAAAACCTAAACCCTAAACCCTAAGCCCTCAACCCGAAACCATAAACCTAAAACCCTAAACCCTAAACCCTAAAAAAAAGCACAAAACACTAAGCCCCAAACCCTAAACCCGAAATACTAAACCCGAAACCCTAAACCTGAAACCCTAAACCCAAAGCCTAACCCCAAACCCTAAACCCTAAACCCTAAACCCTAAACCCTAAACCCTAAACCCAAAAACCAAAACACTAAAACCTAAACACCTAAACCCAAAGCCCTAAACCCTAAATCCTAAACCGTAAACCCTAAACTATAAACCCTAAACACTAAATCCTAGACCTTAACCCCAAACCCCAATCCCAAACCCTAAACCCTGAAACCTAAAACATAAACCCTAAACCATAAACCCTAAACCCTAAATCCTAAACCCTAACCCCAAACCCTAACACCAAACCCTAAACACTAAACCCCAAACCTTAATACCTAAGCCCTAAACACCAAAACTAAAACCCTAAACTCGAAACCCTAAAGCGTAAACCCTAAACCCTAAACCCTAAACACTAAACCTGAAACCCTAAACCCTAAACCCTAAACCCTAAACCCAAAACCTTAAACCCTAAACCCTAAAACCGAAACCCTAAACCCTAAACCCTAAACCCTAAACCCTAAACCCTAAAACCTAAACCATAAACCCAAAACCCAAAACCCAAAACCCAAAACCCTAAACACTAAACCCTAAACCCTAAACCCTAAACCCTAAACCCTAAACGTTAAACTCTAAACCCTAAACCCTAAACCCTAAACCCTAAACGTTAAACCCTAAACCCTAAACCCTAAACCCTAAACCCTAAACCCTAAACCCTAAACCCTAAACCCGTAACCCTAAACCCTAAACCCTAAACCCTAAACCCCAAACCCTAAACCCCAAACCCTAAACCCAAAACCCTAAAGTCGAAACCCTAACCCAAAACCCTAACCCCAAACACTAAATCCTAAACCATAAACCCTAAACCCTAAACCCTACACCCTAAACCCAAACCCAAAAACCCTAACCCGAAACCCCAAATCCTAAACCCAATAACCCGAAACCCGAAAACCCCAACCGCAAACCCTAAACCCTAAACCCTAAACCCTAAACCTAAAACCCGAAGCCCTATACCTGAAACCCTAAACCTGAAACCCTAAAGCCGAAACCCTAACACAAAACCCTAAACCCTAAACCCCAAACCCTAAACTCGAAACCCTAAACTCGAAACCCTAAACCCTAAACCCAAAACCCTAAACCCTAAACCCTAAACCCAAAACCCTAAACCCTAAACCCCAAACCCTAAACCCTATACCCCAAATCCTAAACCCTAAACCTTAAACCCTAAACCCTAAACCCGAAACCCTAAACCCGAAACCCTAACCCCGAATCCTAAACCCTAAACCATAAACCCTAAACCCTAAACCCAAAACCCTAAACACTAAAACCTAAACCCTAAGTCCTAAACCCTAACCCAAAACCCTAACCCCAAACCCTACACCCAAAACCCTAAACGTTAAACCCTAAACACTTAACCCTAAACCCAGAACCCTAAACCCTAAAACCTAAACACCTAAACCCACAACCCTAAACCCTAATTTCTAAACCCTAACTTTAAACCCTAAACCCTAAACCCTAAACCCTAAACCTTATACGATAAACGTTAAACCCTAAACCTTAAACCCTAAACCCTAAACACAGAGCCCTAAACCCTAAAACCCAAACCCTAAATCCTAACCCCTAAACCCTAAACCCTAAACCTTAAACCCAAAATCCTAAACACTAACCCCAAACCATAACCCCAAACCCTACCCTAAACCCTCAACCCAAAACCCAGAACCCTAAATCTTAAAATCCAAACCTTAAAACCTAAATCCAAAACCCTAACCCGAAACCCTAACCCGTAAACCTTAAACCCCAAACCATATACCCTAAACCGTAAACCCTAAACCGTAAACCCTAAAGCATAAGCCCAAAACCCTAAACCCTAAACCCTAAACCCTAAACCCTAAACCCTAAACCCGAAAACCTAAACCCTAAACCCTAAACCCTAAACCCTAAACCCTAAACCCTAAACCCGAAACCCTAAACCCGTAACTCTAAACCATACACCCTAACCCCTAAACCCTAAACGTTAAACCCTGAACCCTAAACCCTAAAACCCAAACCCCAAAACCTAAACACCTAAACCCTAAACCCTAAACCCTAAACCCTAAACCCTAAATTCTAAACCCTAACACCCAACCCTAACCCCAAACCCTAAACCCAAAACCCTAAACCCTAAACCCCAAACCCAGAACCCTAAACCCTAAAACCCCAACCCTAAAACCTAAACACCTCAACCTTAAACCCTAAACCCTAAGGTGTAAACCCTAAACACTAAGCCCCAAACCCTAAACAACAAACCCTAACACAAAACCCTAACCCCAAACCCTGAACCCTAAACCCTAAGCCATAAACCATAAACACTAAACCCTAAACACTAAACCCTAAACCTAGAACCCTAAACCCTAACCCCGAACCCTAAATCATAAACCCTAAACCCTAAACCCTAAACCCTAAACCCGAAACCCTAAACCCTAAACCCTAAATCCTAAACCCTAAACCCTAAACCCTAAGTCATAATCCCCAAACCCAAAACCCTAAACTCGAAACCCTAAACCCTAAACCCTAAACCCTAAACCCTAAACCCTAAACCCTAAACCCTAAACCCTAAAACCAAAACCCTAACCTGAAACCCTAACCCCAAAACATAAATCCTAAACCCTAAACCCTAAACCCTAAAACCCTAAAACCTAAAAAATCCAAAACCCTAAACCCTAAACCCAAATCCCTAAACCCTAAACACTAAACCGTAAAACCTAAACCCTAAAACCAAAACACCTAAACCCTAAACCCTAAACCTTCAACCCTAGACCCTAAATCATAAACCCTAAATCCTAAACCCTAAACCCGAAATCTTGAACCCGAAACCCCAAGCCCTAAACCCTAAACCCTAAATCCTATACCCAAAACCCGAAACCCTAACCCGAAACCCTAAACCCTAAACCCAAAACCCTAAAACCTAAACCCTAAACCTAAATCCCAAACCCCAAACCCTAAACACAAATCCCTAAACTGTAAAACTTAAAAACCTAACCCCTATACCCCAAGCCCTAAGCCCTAAACCCCAACACACTATACCCTAAATGCTAACTCTAAACCTAAAGCGCTAAACTCAAAACGCTAAACCCCACATTCTAAACACAAAATCGTAAACACAAAACACTCAACCCTAAACCCTAAATACAAAACCCTAAACCTTAAACCCTAAACCCTAAACCCTGAACCCTAAACCCTAAAACCTAAACACCCAAACCCCAAAACCTAAAACCTAAAATCCTAAGCCCTAAATATAAAACCCTAAACATTAAACCCAAAACCCTACACCTTAAAACCTAAACCCTAAACCCTAAACCCTAAACACTAAACCCTAAACCCTAACCCTAAACCGTAAACACTAAACCTTAAACCTTAAACCCTAGAGCCCATAAACCCTAAACCAAAAACCCTAACCCCAAACCCAAAACCCTAACCCCAAACCCCAAATCCTAAACCCAATAACCCA
Source organism: Malania oleifera (assembly GCF_029873635.1). Lineage (NCBI taxonomy): Eukaryota > Viridiplantae > Streptophyta > Magnoliopsida > Santalales > Ximeniaceae > Malania > Malania oleifera. Next base: position 10,127 of record NW_026651683.1, on the reverse strand, counting down.
AAACCCAAAACCCTAAACCCTAAACCCTAAACCCCAAACCCTAAACCCTAAACCCTAAACCCTAAGCCCTAAACCTTAAATCCTAAACCTTAAACCCAAAACACGAAACCCAAATCCCGAAACCCTA
>NW_026651683.1:0-7500 GCF_029873635.1 Malania oleifera | reverse complement strand
CCCTAAGCCCTAAAGCCCAATCCCTAAACGCTAAACCCTAAACCCGAAACCCTAACCCGAAACCCTAACCCGAAACACTAACCCAAAACCCTAAACACTAAACCCTAAACCCTAAACCCGAAAATCCTAAAACCTAAACCATAAAACCTAAATCCAAAACCCAAAACCCCAAACCCAAATCCCAAAAACCTAGACCTTAAGCCATAAAACCTAAACCCTAAAACCTAAACACCTAAACACCTAAACACCTAAACCTTAAACCCTAAACTCAAAACCCTAAACCCTACATCATAAACCCTAAATCCTAAACCCTAAACCCGAAATCCTAAACCTTAAACCCTAAGCCCTAAACCCTAAACGCTAAACCTTAAACCCTAACCCCAAAACCCGAAATCCTAACCCCAAACCCTAACCCTAAACCCTAAAACCCTAAAACCTAAACCCTAAATCCTAAATCAAAAACCCAAAACCCTCAACACAAATCCCTAAACCCTAAACCTTAAATCGTAAAACAATAACTAAACACCTAAACCCTAAACCCTAAACCAAAAACCCCACACACTATACCCTAAACGCTAACTCTAAACCAAAAGCGCTAAACTGAAAACCCTAAACCCCAAATTCTAAACACAAAATCATAAAGCCTAAACCCAAAAACCTAAACCCTCGTTACAAAAACCTGAACCCTAAACCCTAAAACCTAAACACCCAAACCCCAAACCCTAAAACCTAAAATGCTAAGCCCTAAATACAAAACCCTAAACCATAAACCCAAAACCCTATACCTTAAAACCTGAACCCTAAACCCTAGACCCTAAACTGCAAACATTAAACCCTAAACCCTAACCGTAAATCGTAAACACTAAACACTAAACCTCAAACCCTAAACCCTAAACCCTGATCCTTAGAGCATAAAATCCCTACACCAAAAACCCTAACTCCAAACCCAATAACCCTAAACCCAAAACCCAAAACCCTAAACCCTAAACCCCAAACCATAAACCCTAAACCCTAAACACTGAACCCTAAACACAAACCCCAAAACCCAAAACCCAAAATCCAAAACTCTAACCTAAAACCCTAACCCCAAACCGTAAACCCTAATCCTTAAACCCTAACCCTAAACCCTAAACACGAAACCCTAAACCATAAATCCTAAATCCTAAACCCTAACCCCAAACCCTACAATCTAAACCATCAACCCTAAACGTTAAATCCAAAACTCTAAACCCTAAACACTAAACCCTAAACCCTAAAACCGAAACCCTAAAACCTAAACATCTAAACCCTAAACCCTAAACCCTAAACACTAAACCCTAAACCCAAAACCCTAAATCCTAAACCCAAACCCCAAACCCTAACCACAAACCCAAAACCTTTAACCCTGGACCCTAAACCCAAAACCCAAAACCCTAAACCCTAACCTAGAACCTTAAACCCAAAAACCCAAACCCTAAACACCTAAACCCTAAACCCTAAACCCTAAATCCTAAACCCAAAACCCTAAGCCCAAAAGGCTAAACCCTAAACCCTAAAAATTAAACCTTAAATCCTAAACACAAAATCGTAAACACAAAACCCTAAACCCGTAACCCTAAACCCTAAACCCTAAAAATAAAACCTTAAACCAGAAACCCTAAACCCGAAACCCTAAAGTCGAAACCCTAACCCAAAACCCTAATCCCAAACCCTCAATCCTAAACCATAAACCCTAAACCCTAAACCCTAAAACCCAAACCCTAAAACCTAAACCCTAAACCCTAAACCCTAAACCCTAAACCCTAAACCCTAAACCCTCAACCCTAACCCCTAAATCCCAAACCCTAACCCCAAACCCTAACCCCAAACCCTAAACCCTAAACCCTAAACCCTAAACCGTAAACCCTCGACCCTAAACCCTAAATCCCAAACCCTAACCCCAAACCCTAACCCCAAACCCTAAACCAAAAACCCTAAACCCTAAACCCTAAATCCTAAACCCTAAACCCTAAACCCTAAACTCTAAACCCTAAACCCGAAACGCTAAACCCGAAACGCTAAACCCTAAGCCCTAAACACTAAACCCTAAACCCTTAACCCTAAACTCTAAACCCTAAACCCTATCCCCAAATCCTTACCCCAATCCCTAAACGATAAACCCCAAACCCTATACCCTAAACCCTAAACTGTAAACTCTAAACCCTAAGGCGTAAACTCCATACGCTAACCCCTAAAACCTAAACGCTAAACCGTAAAGCCTAAACCCGAAACCCTAAACCTTAAACCCCAAACCATAAACCCTCAACCCTAAACCCTAAACCCAAAAACCTAAATTTTAAACCCAAAACCCTAAACCCTAAACACGAAACCCTAAACCCATATCCCTAAACCCTACACCCTAAACCCTAAACCCTAAACGTTAAACCCTTAACACTAAATACTAAACCCTCAACCTAGAACCCTAAACCCTAAAACCCAAACCCTAAACCTTAAACCCTAAACCCTAAACCCTAAACCCTAACCCCAAACCCTAACCCTAACCCTAACCCCAACCCCAAACCCTAAACCCGTATCCCAAAACCCTAAACCCTATACCCTAAACGTTAAACCCCAAACCCTAAACCCAGAATACTAAACCCTAAAACCCAAACCATAAAACCAAAATTCCAAAACCCCAAACCCTAAACCACAAGCCCTAAACCATAAACACTAAACCCTAACCCCTAAACCCTAAATCCTAAACCCTAACCCCAAACCCTAACCCTAAACCCTAAACCCTAAACCCTAAAACCCTAAATCCAAAGCCCTAAACCATAAACCCTCAAATCCAAACCATAAAACCTAAACACCTAAACACTAAACCCTAAACCCAAAACCGTAAGCCCTAAAGTCTAAATCCTAAATACAAACCCCAAACCCAAACCCCAAACCCTAAACCGTAAACCGTAAACCCTATACCCTAAACCCTAAACCCTAAACTCTAAATCCTAGACCCTAAACCCTAAGCCCGAAACCCTAAACCCTAAAGCCTAAACCCGAAAACCTAAACCCTAAACCCCAAACCCTAAATCATAAACCCTAAACCCGAAACCCTAAACCCGAAACCCAAAACACTAAACCCTAAGCCCTAAACCCAAAACCCTAAAACCTAAACCCAAAAAATAAAACCCGAAACCCTAACCCCAAACCCTAGACCCTAAACCCTAGACCCTAAACTCTAAACCCTAGAACTTTAAAACCTAAACCCTAAAACCTAAATCCAAAACCCTAAACCCAAACCCAATTCCGTAAAACCTAAACCCTAAACTGTAAAACCTAAACACTAAAACTTAAACCCCTAAACCCTAAACCCTAAACCCTAAACCCAAAACCCGTAACCCTAAACCCTACACCCTAAACCCTGAACCCTAAACGTTAAACCCTGAACCCTAAACCCTAAACCCTAAACCCTAAACCCAGAACCCTAAACCCTAAAACCTAAACACCTAAACCCTAAACCTTAAAGCCAAAACCCTAAACCCTAAACCCTAAACGCTAAATTCTAAACCCTAACCCCAAACCCTAAACCCTAAACCCTATACCCTAAACGTTAAACCTTAAACCCTAAACCGTAAACACAGAACCCTAAACCCTAAAACCCAAACCTTAGAACCTAAACTTGAAACCCTAAACAGGGAACCCAAAAGCTGAACCCAAAAGCTAAAACGCTAACCCCAAACACTAAACCCCAAACCCTAAACCCTAAACCCTAAACCCTACACCCTAAACCCGAAACCCTAACCCCAAACCCGAACCCCAAACCCAAAATCCCTAACCCGAAACCCCAAATCCTAAACCCAATAACCCTAAACCCTAATCCTGAAAGCCCAAACCCTAAACACTAAACCTTAAACCCGAAACCCTTTACCCAAAACCCTAAAGTGGAAACCCTAAAGTCAAAACCTTAACCCAAAACACTAAACCCTAAATCGTAAACCCAAAACCCTAAACCCTAAACCCGAAACCTGAAACCCTAAAATTGTAACCCAAAACCCTAAACCCTAAACCCTAAACCCTATACCCTAACCGCTAAACCCTAAACGCAAAACTCAAAACTCGAAAGCCTAAACCCTAAACCTTAAAGCCGAAGTGCTAACCCAAAACCCTAAAACTTAAACCCTAAACCCTACACCCTAAACCCTAAATTCTAAACCCTAACCCCTAAAACCTAAACCCTAAACCCTAAACCCTAATCCCAGAACCCTAAACACTAAAACCCAAACCCTAAAACCTAAACACTAAACCCTAAACCCTAAACCCTTTACCTAGACCCTAACCCCAAACCCTAATCCCGAAACCCTTAACCCCAAACCCTAAACACTAAACCTTAAACCCAGAACCCTAAACCCTAAAACCCAAGCCCTAAAACCAAAACACCAAAACCCTAAAACACAAACCCTAAACCATAATCCCTAAACCCTAAACCCTAAACCCTACACCCCAAATCGAAACCCTAACCCCAAACCCTAAATGCTAAACCCTAAACCCTAAACCCTAAACCATTAATCCTAAACCCTAACCCCAAACCCTAAACCCTAAACACTAAACCCTAAACCCTGAATCCTAAACCCTAAACCTTAAACCCTAAACCCTAAACCCTCTACCTTAAACCCTAAACCTGAAAACCGAACCCGAAACCCTAACCCCAAACCCTAATCCCTAAACCCTAAGCCCTAAACCCGAAAACCCTAAAACCCTAACCTTAAAACCTAAATCCAAAATGCGAAACCCCAAAACCTAATCCCTAAAACCTAAACCCTAAACCGTAAAACCTAAACCCTAAACCCTAAACCCTAAATCATAAACCCTAAACCATAAACCCTAAACCCGAAATTCTAAACCCTAAGCCCTAAACCCTAAACCCTAAACCTTAAACCATAAACCCAAAACACGAAAGCCTAAACCCAAACCCTAAACCCTAAACCCTAAACCCTAAACCCAGAACCCTAAACCCAGAACCTTAAACCCAAAAACCCAAACCCTAAAACCAAAACACCAAAACCTAAACCCGAAAACCTAAATCGAAAACCCTAAACCCTAAACACAAATCCCTAAACCCTAAACCCTAAACCGTAAAAGCTAAACTCTAAAACCTAAACACCAAAACCCTAAACCCTAAACCGCACACACTATACCCTAAACGCTAACTCTAAACCCAAAGAGCTAAACTAAAAACCCTAAACCCCAAATTCTAAACACAAAATCGTAAAGCCTAAACCCTAAATCAAAAACCCTAAACCCTAAACCCTAAAACATGAACACCCAAACCCTAAAACTTGCCCTAAATACGAAACCCTAAACCTTAAACCCAAAACCCTACACCTTAAAACCTAAACCCTAAACCCTAAACCCTAAACCGTTAACACTAAACCCTAAACCCTAACCCTAAACCGTAAACACTAAACTCTAAACCTCAAACCCTAAACCCTAAACCCTAAACCCTAGAGCATAAAATCCCTAAACCAAAAACCCTAACTCCAAACCCTAACCCCAAACCCAAAACACCTAACCCGAAACCCCAAATCCTAAACCCAATAACCTTAAACCCAAAACCCAAAACCCAAAACCCAAAACCCCAAACCCTAAACCCTAAACCCTAAACCCTAAACCCTAAACCCTAAACCCTAAACCCTAAACCCAAAACCCAAAACCCCAAATCCGAAACCCTAAACCCCAAACCCTAAACCCGAAACTCTAACACGAAACCCTAACCACAAACCCTAAACCCTAAACCATAAACCCTAAATCCTAAACCCTAACCCCAAACCCTAACCCCAAACCTTACAATCTAAACCATCAACCCTAAACGTTAAATCCTAAACCCTAAACCCTAAACCCTAAACCTTAAACCTAAATCTTTAAACCCTAAAACCGAAACGCTAAACACAGAACCCTAAACCCTAAAACCCAAACCCTAAAACATAAATCCCTAAACCCTAAACCCTAAACCCTAAACCCTAAATCCTAAAGCCTAAAGCCTAAAGCCTAAAGCCTAAACCTGAAACCCTAAGCCCTAAAGGCTAAATCCAAAACCCTAAACCATAAACCTTAAACCCTAAACCCTATACTCGAAATTGTAGACCCTAAACCCTAAACCCTAAACGCTAAACCCGAAAACCTAAACCCGTAATCCTAAACCCTAAACCCTAAACCATAAACCCTAAACCCTAAACCCTAAATCCTAAACCCTATACCCTAAACGTGAAGCCCTAAACCCTAAACACTAAACCCTAAACCCTAAAACCAGAACCCTAAACCCTAAAACCCAAACCCTAGAACCTAAACCTGAAACCCTAAACCAAAACCCTACAGCCGAAACCGAAACCCAAAACCCTAACCCCAAACATTAAACCCTAAACCATAAACCCTAAACCCTAAACGTTAAACCCTATACACCAAAACCCTAAACCCTAAACCCTAAACACTAAACCCTAAACTCTAAACCTTAAACCGTAAACCCTAAATCCCACACCCTAATCCCAAACCCTAACCCGAAACCCTAAACCTGAAACCTTTAACCCCAAACCTGAAACCCTAAACCCTAACACCAGAACCCTAAACCCTAAAACCAGAACCCTAAACACTAAAACCCAAACCCTAAAGCATAAACCCTACACCCTAAACCAGAAACCCTAACCCCAAACCCGAACCCAAACACAAAAACCCTAACTCGAAACCCCAAACCCTAAACCCTAAACCCTAAACTCTAAACCCTAAACCATAAACCCTAAATCCTAGACCGTAACCACAAACCATAACCCTAAACCCTAAACCCTAAACCCTTAACCCCAAACCCTAAACCCTAAACCCTAAACCCTAAAACCCAAACCCTAAAACCCAAACCCTAAAACCAAAACACCTAAACCCTAAAACCCAAACCCTAAACCCTAATCCCTAAACCCTAAACCCTAAATCGATACCATAACCCCAAACCCTAAATGCTAAACCCTAAATCCTAAACCCTAAACCCTAAAACCCAAACCCTAAAACCTAAACACCTAAACCCCAAACCCTAAACCCAGAGCCCTAAACCCTAAAACCCAAACCCTAAAACCATAAACCCTAAACGCTAAATTCTAAACCCTAACCCCAAAGCCCAACTCCAAATCCTAAACCGTAAACCCTAAACCCTATACCCAAGATTGTTTAGACCCCATAAACCCCGAAAGCCAACTAAACCAAAACACACGATAGGACCCAAACCCAAACCAAAAACCCAACATACCCTCTAAGAACGCTAAACTTGAAACCCTGAACAGCGAAAACCCTAGACTCCTCAACCCCTACCCCCAAAACCCTAACCTCCGAAACACGTAAACCCTAAAACCATTACTCCTAAAACCCTAAATCATACACCCTAAGCCCGCCATACCCCTTATACCCACATCAAACCCCACCCAAATCAATCACAAACCCTAATCCCATATCCAAACCCCAAATCTTTAAACCCCAATTTGATAAACCACTCGAAAACCCTTAAAA
>NW_026651682.1:7500-62319 GCF_029873635.1 Malania oleifera | reverse complement strand
GTGTAGGGTTTAGGGTTTAGGGCTTTGGGTTTAGGGTTTAGGGTTTAGGGTTTAGAATTTAGGTTTTGGGGTTTTGGGTTTAGGGTTTCGGGTTTTGAGTTTATGGTTTAGGGTTTAAGGTTTAGGGTTTAGGGTTACGGGTTTGGGGTTCGAGGTTTGCGGGTAGGGTTTGGGGTTAGGGTTTAGGGTTTAAGGTTTAGGGTTTATAGTTTAGGGTTTAGAGTTTAGGGTTCAGGGTTTAGGTGTTTATGTTTTTGGGTTTGCGTTTGACGATTTAGTGTTCCCTATTTAGGGTCTAGGGTTTAGGGTTTCGGGCTTAAGGTTTAGGGCTTAGGGTTTAGGGTTTCGGGTTTCAGGATTACGGTTTAGGGTTTTGAAATTAGGGTTTAGGATTTAGGGTTTAGGTTTTAGGGTTTCGGGTTTAGGGTTTAGGGTTTCGGGTTTCGGGTTTCGGATTTCGGGTTTTGGGTTTTGGGTTTTGGGTTTTGGGTTTAGGGTGTAGGGTTTCGGCTTCTGAGTTTAGGGTTTATGGTTTAGGGTTTAGGGTTTAGGGCTTAGGGTTTAGGGTTTAGGGTTTAGGGTTTAGGGTTTAGGGTGGGGGGTTTAGGGTTTAGGGTTTCGGGTCGCGATTTGAGCTTAGGTTTTAGGAATTTGGGTTTAGGGTTTAGTGTTTAGGATTTAGGCTTTAGGGTTTAGGGTTAAGGGTTTAGGTGTTTAGGTCTTTGGGTTTGGGTTTATGGGTTTAGGGTTCTGGGTTTAGGGTTTCAGGTTTGGGGTTAGGGTTTGGGTTTTGGGTTTTGGGTTTAAGGTTTAGGTGTTTAGGTTTTAGGGTTTGGGTTTTAGGGTTTAGGGTTTTGGGTTTAGGGTGCAAGGTTTAGGGTTTAGGGTGTCGGATTGAGGGTTTCAAGTTTAGTGTTTAGAGTTTAGGGCTTAGGCGTTTATGTTTTACAGTTTGGGTTTTGGGGTTTGTGGTTCTGGGTTTTGGGTTTAGGGTTTAGGGTTTAGGGTTTAGGGTTTAGGATTTAGGGTTTGGGGTTAGGTTTTGGGGTTAGGCTTTCGTATTTTGGGTTTATGGTTTAGTGTTTAGGGTTTAGGGTTTAGGGTTTGGGGTTAGGGTTTGGGGTTAGGGTATCGGGTTTAGGGTTTCGGGTTCAGGGTTATGGGTTTAGGGTATAGCGTTTAGGGTTTAAGGTTGCGGGTTTAGGGTTTAGTGTTTAGGGTTTAGAGTTTAGGGTTTCAGGCTTCAGGTTTCGGGTTTAGGGTTTATGGTTTACGATTTTGGGTTTAGGTTCTAGGGTTTAGTGTTTACGATTTAGGGTTTAGGGTTTAGGGTTTACGGTTTATGGTTAGGGTTTAGGGTTTAGGGTTTATGTTTTATGGTTTAGGGTTTGGGTTTTAGGGTTTAGTGTTCGAGGTTTAGGGTTTTGGGTTTTGGGTTTTGGGTTTTGTGTTTAAGGTTAGGGTTTGGGGTTTATGGTTTGGGGTTTAGGGTTTAGGGTTTAGGGTTTAGGGTTGAGGTGTTTAAGGTTTAGGGTTTAGTGTTTAGGGTTTGAGGGCTTAGGGTTTAGTGTTAAGGGTTTAGGGTTTAGGGTTTTGTGTTTTGTACTTAGGGTTTCTAGTTTTTGGTTTAGGGTTTAGTGTTTAGGGTTTAGCGTTTAGGGTTTTTAGGGTCCAGGGTTTAGGGTTTAGTTTTTAAGGTTTTGGGTTTATGGTTTTGGATTTAGAGTTTAGGGTTGAGGGTTTTGGGTTTAGGGTTTTGGATTTAGGGTTTAGGGTTCTTGGTTTAATATTTTGGGTTTAGGGTTTAAGGGCTTAGGGTTTGGGGTTAAGGTATAGGGTTTAGGGTTTAGGGTTCCGTGTTAGGTTTTTGGGTGTAGGGTTTCGGGTTTAGGGTTTCAAGTTTACGGTTTTGGGTTTAGAGTTTAGGGTTTAGGATTTAGGGTTTAAGGCTTAGGGTTTACGGTTAGGGCTTAGGGTTTCGGGTTTAGGATTTCGGGTTTAGGGTTTTGGGCTTTGGGTTTCTGGTTTAGGGTTTAGGGTTTAGGGTTTCGGGTTTCAGGTTTCTTGTCTCGGTTTTCAGGTTTAAGGTTTAGGGTTTAGGGTTTCGGGTTAGGGTTTCGGGTTTATGGTTTAGGGTTTATGGTTTCTGGTTTATAGTTTTGGGTTTAGGGTTTAGGGTTTACGGTTTAGGGTTTAGGTTTTACGGTTTAGTGTTTAGGGTCTAGGGTTTAGGATTTAACGTTTAGGGTTTAGGGTTTAGGGTTTCGGGTTAGGGTTTCGGGTTTAGGGTTTCAGGTTTAGCGTTTTGGGTTTAGGGTTTAGGGTTTAGGGTTTCGGGCTTCAGGTTTCGGGCTTCGGGTTTATGGTTTAGGGTTTAGGGTTTAGGGTTTAGGGTTTATGGTTTAGGGTTTAGGGTTTGGGGTTAGGGTTTGGGGTTAGGGTTTGGGGTTTAGGGTTTGGGTTTTAGGGTTTAGGTTTTTTGGTTAGGGTTTTGGGTTTTAGGTTTGGGCTTTAGGGTCTATGGTTGAGGTGTTTAGGGTTTAGGGTTTAGGCCTTAGGGTTTTAGGGTTTAGGGTTTAGTGTTTAGGGTTTAGGGTTTTTAGGGTCCAGGGTTTAGGGTTTAGTTTTTAGGGTTTTGGGTTTATTGTTTTGGATTTAGAGTTTAGGGTTTAGGTTTTAGGGTTTCGGGTTTAGGGTTTGGGGTTAGGTTTTCGGGTTTAGGGTTTCATGTTTACGGTTTTGGGTTTAGGGTTTCCGGTTTAGGGTTTCCGGTTTATGGTTTTGGGTTTAGGGTTTAGGGTTTAGGGTTTAGGGTTTAGGGTTTAGGGTTTAGGGTTTAGGGTTTAGGATTTAACGTTTAGGGTTTAGGGTTTAGGGTTTAGGGTTTAGGGTTTCGGGTTAGGGTTTCGGGTTTAGGGTTTCAGGTTTAGCGTTTTGGGTTTAGGGTTTAGGGTTTAGGGTTTAGGGTTTCGGGCTTCGGGTTTATGGTACAGGGTTTAGGGTTTAGGGTTTATGGTTTAGGGTTTAGGGTTTGGGGTTAGGGTTTGGGGTTAGGGTTTGGGGTTTAGGGTTTGGGTTTTAGGGTTTAGGTTTTTTGGTTAGGGTTTAGGGTTTAGGGTTTGGGGTTTAGGGTCTATGGTTGAGGTGTTTAGGGTTTAGGGTTTAGGCCTTAGGGTTTTAGGGTTTAGGGTTTAGTGTTTAGGGTTTAGGGTTTTTAGGGTCCAGGGTTTAGGGTTTAGTTTTTAGGGTTTTGGGTTTATTGTTTTGGATTTAGAGTTTAGGGTTTAGGTTTTAGGGTTTCGGGTTTAGGGTTTGGGGTTAGGTTTTCGGGTTTAGGGTTTCGAGTTTAGGGTTTCAGGTGTACGGTTTTGGGTTTAGGGTTTAGGGTTTAGGGTTTCCGGTTTATGGTTTTTGGTTTAGGGTTAGGGTTACGGTTTAGGGTTTAGGGTTTAGTGTTTAGGGTCTAGGGTTCAGGATTTAACGTTTAGGGTTTAGGGTTTAGGGTTTAGGGTTTCGGGTTAGGGTTTCGGGTTTAGGGTTTCAGGTTTAGCATTTTGGGTTTAGGGTTTAGTGTTTAGGGTTTCGGGCTTTAGGTTTCGGGCTTCGGGTTTATGGTTTAGGGTTTAGGGTTTATGGTTTAGGGTTTACGGTTTATGGTTTAGGGGGTAGGGTTTGGGGTTAGGGTTTGGGGTTTAGGGTTTGGTTTTTAGGGTTTAGGTTTTTTGGTTAGGGTTTAGGGTTTAGTGTTTATGGTTTAGGGTTTTTAGGGTCCAAGGTTTAGGGTTTTGTTTTTAGGGTTTTGGGTTTATTATTTTGGATTTAAAGTTTAGGGTTTTGGTTTTAGGGTTTCGGGTTTAGGGTTTGGGGTTAGGTTTTCGGGTTTAAGGTTACAGGTTTATTATTTCAGGTTTACGGTTTGGGGTTTACGGTTTAGGGTTTAGGGTTTACGGTTATGGTTTAGGGTTTCGGGTTTCGGGTTTCGAGTTTTGGGTTTAGGATGTTGGGTTTAGGGTTTAGGGTTTAGGGTTTAGGGTTTAGGGTTTAGGGTTTCGGGTTTCGGGTTTCAGGTCTCGGGTTTCGGGTTTAGGGTTTAGGATTTAGGGTTTAAGGTTTAGGTGTTTAGGTTTTAGGGTTTAGGTTTCTGGGTTTGGTGTTTAGGGTTTAGCGTTTAGGGTTTAAGGTTTGGGGTTTCAGTTTGGGGTTAGGGTTTCGTATTTAGGGTTTAGGATTTAGTGTTTACGGTTTAGGGTTTCGTTTTTAGGATTTAGGTGTTTAGGTTTTGGGGTTTGGGTTTTAAGGTTTAGGGTTCTTGGTATAGGGGTTAGGGTTCAGGGTTTAAGGTTTAAGGTTTAGGGTTTAGGTTTTAGGGTTTATGGATTAGGGTTTTTAGGGTCCAGGGTTTAGAGTTTAGTTTTTAGGGTTTGGGTTTTAGGGTTTAGGGTTCTTAATTTAGGGTTTAGGGTTTAGGGTTTAGGGTTGAGCGTTCAGGGCTTAGGATTTAGGGTTTGGGTTTTAGGGTTTAGGGTTTAGGGTTTAGGGTTTAGGGTTTAGGGTTTAGGGTTTAGGGTTTCAGGTTATGGGTTTTGGGTTTTGTGTTTAGGGTTTAGGGTTTTTGGTTTAGGGTTTAGGGTTTGGGGTTTACGGTTTAGGGCTTAGGGTTTGGGGTTTCGACATTAGTTTTTCGTGTTTAGGGTTTAGGGTTTAGGGTTTAGGGTTTCGGGTTTAGGGTTTTGGGTTTAGGGTTTAAGGTTTAGCGTTTAGGGTTTAGGGTTTAGGGTTTAGGGTTTGTTGTTAGGGTTTGGGTTAGGATATAGGATTTCGGGTTTAGGGTTTAGTGTTTGGGGTTTGGGGTTTAGGGTTTAGGGTTTAGGGTTTCGGGCTTATGGTTCGGGGTTAGGGTTTGGTGTTAAGGTTTCGGATTTAGGGTTTAGGGTCTAGGGTTTAGGGTTTAGTGTTTAGGGTTTAGGGTTCGGGGTTAGGGTTTCGGTTTAGTGTTTCGGGTTTTGGGTTTAGGGTTTAGGGTTTCAGGTTTATGGTTTTGGGTTTTGGGTTTAGGGTTTAGGGTTTTGGGTTTAGGGTTTGGGGTTAGGGTTTAGGGTTTCGGGTTTAGGGTTTGGTGTTACGGTTTTAGGTTTTGGGTTTAGGGTTTCACGTTTTTGATTTTGGGTTTAGGGTTTAGGGTTTAGGGTTTTGGGTTTAGGGTTTAGGGTTTACGATTAGGGTTTAGGGTTTAGGGTTTCGGGTTTCGGGTTTAGGATTTCGTGTTTAGGGTTTTAGGTTTAGGGTTTACGATTTCGGGTTTGAGGTTTTGGGTTTCGGGTTTAGGGTTTAGGGTTTAGGGTTTAGGGTTTAGGGTTTAGTGTTAGGGTTTCGGATTTAGGGTTTAGGGTCTAGGGTTTAGGGTTTAGTGTTAAGGGTTTAAGGTTTCGGGTTAGGTTTTCGGGTTAGGGTTTCAGGTTTAGCGTTTCAGCTTTATAGTTTTGGGTTTAGGGTTCAGGGTTTAGCGTTTGGGGTTTAAGGTTTAGGGTTTCGGGTTAGGGTTTCGGGTTTAGGGTTTAGGGTTTAGAGTTTTGGGTTTCGGGCTTCAGGTTTCGAGTTTAGGGTTTAGGGTTTACGATTTAGGGTTTAGGGTTTATGGTTAGGGTTTAGGGTTTAGGGTTTATGTTTTATGGTTTAGGGTTTGGGTTTTAGGGTTTAGTGTTCGGGGTTTAGGGTTTAGGGTTTAGGATTTAGGGTTTAGGTGTTTAGGTTTTAGGATTTAGGTTTTAGGGTCTAGGGTTTAGGGTTTTGCATTTAGGGTTTGGTGTTAGGGTTTGGTGTTAGGGTTTAGGATTTAGGGTTTTGGGCTTAGGGTTTTGGATTTTGGGTTTAGGGTTTAGGGTTTAGCGTTCAGGGTTTCAGGTTTAGGGTTTAGGGTTTTTGGTTTAGGGTTTGAGGTTTTAGGTTTTGGGTTTTGCGTTTTGGGTTTCAGATTTAGGGTTTAGGGTTTAGAAATTAGGGTTTAGGATTTAGGGTTTAGGTTTTAGGGTTTCGGGTTTAGGGTTTAGGGTTTCAGGTTTCGGGTTTTAGGTTTCGGGTTTCGGGTTTTGGGTTTTGGGTTTTGGGTTTTGGGTTTAGGGTTTCGGCTTTTGAGTTTAGGGTTTATCCTTTAGGGTTTAGGGGTTAGGGCTTAGGGTTTAGGGTTTAGGGTTTAGGGTTTAGGGTTTAGGGTGGGGGGTTTAGGGTTTAAGGTTTCGGGTCACGGTTTCAGCTTAGGTTTTAGGAATTTGGGTTTAGGGTTTAGTATTTAGGATTTAGGCTTTAGGGTTTATGGTTAAGGGTTTAGGTGTTTAGGTCTTTGGGTTTGGGTTTTAGGGTTTAGGGTTCTGGGTTTAGTGTTTCGGGTTTGGGGTTAGGGTTTTGGGTTAGGGTTTAAGGTTTAGGTGTTTAGGTTTTAGGGTTTGGGTTTTAGGGTTTAGGGTTTTGGGTTTAGGGTGCAAGGTTTAGTGTTTAGGGTGTCGGATTGAGGGTTTCAAGTTTAGTGTTTAGGGTTTAGGGCTTAGGCGTTTATGTTTTACAGTTTGGGTTTTGGGGTTTGTGGTTCTGGGTTTTGGGTTTAGGGTTTAGGGTTTAGGTTTCAAGGTTTAGGATTTAGGGTTTGGGGTTAGGTTTTGGTGTTAGGCTTTCGGATTTTGGGTTTATGGTTTAGTGTTTAGGGTTTAGGGTTTAGGGTTTGGGGTTATGGTATCGGGTTTAGGGTTTCGGGTTCAGGGTTGTAAGTTTATGGTATAGCGTTTAGGGTTTAGGGTTGCGGGTTTAGGGTTTTGGGCTTTGGGTTTCAGGCTTAGTGTTTAGGCTTAGGGTTTAGGGTTTCGGGTTTTGCGTTTTAGGTTTAAGGTTTAGAATTTAAGGTTTAGGGTTTAGGGTTTAGGGTAAAGGTTTTAGGGTTTAGGGTTTAGGGTTTAGGGTTTAGGGTTTAATGTCTCGGCTTTCGAGTTTTGGGTTTTGGGTTTTGGGTTTAGGGTTTAGGGTTTGCGATTTAGGGTTTCGGCTTTCGGGTTTAGGGATTATGATTTAGGGTTTAGGGTTTAGGGTTTCGCGTTACGGTTTGGGCTTAAGTTTTAGGATTTAGGGTTCAGGGTTTAGTCTTTAGGGTTTAGGGTGTAGGGTTTAGGGTTTAGCGTTTTGGGTTTCAGGTTTGGGATTTATAGTTTAGGGTTTAGGGTTTAGGGTTTTGGTGTTTGGGTTTTAGGGTTTGGGTTTTAGGGTTTAGGGTTCTGGGTTTATGGTTTAGGGTTTAGGGTTTAGGGTTTAGGGTTTAGTTGTTTAGGTTTAGGGTTTAGGGTTTAGGGTATATGGTTTAGGGTTTCGTGTTTAGGGTTTAGGGTTTAGGGTTTGGGGTTTATGGTTTGAGGTTAGGGTTTGGTGTTAGGGCTTCGGATTTAGGGTTTAGGGTTTAGGGCTTAGGGTTTAGTCTTTGGGGTTAGGGTTTGGGGTTAGGGTTTCGGATTTAGGGTTTCGGGTTTATGGTTTCAGGTTTTCGTTTTAGGGTTTAGGGTTTCAGGTTTGCGATTTTTGGTTTAGGGTTTATGGTTTAGGGTTTAGGTTTTAGGATTTAATGTTTAGGGTTTAGGGTTTAGGGTTTCGGGTTTCAGGTGTCGGGTTTCGGGTTTTGGGTTTTGGGTTTTGGGTTTAGGGTTAAGGGTTAAGGGTTTACAGTTTGGGGTTAGGGTTTGGGGTTTAGGGTTTGGGTTTTAGGTTTTAGGGTTTTGGGTTAGGGTTTAGAGTTTAGGGTTTAGGGTTTAGGGCTTAGGTTTTCGGGTTTAGGGTTTAGGGTTGAGGCGTTTAGGGTTTAGGGTTTAGGGTTTTAGGGTTAAAGGTTTAGGGTTTTGTGTTTTGTACTTTGGGTTTCGGGTTTTTATTTTAGGGTTTAGGGTTTAGGGCTTTTAGGGTCCAGGATTTAGGGTTTAGTTTTTAGGGTTTTGGGTTTAGGGTTTTGGATTTAAAGTTTAGGATTTAGGGTTTCGGGGATTTAATGTTTAGGGTTCTAGGTTTAGGGGTTAGGATTTAGGGTTTTGGGTTTTGGGTTTTGGGTTTTTGGTTAGGGTTTAGGGTTTAGGCCTTTAGGCTTTAGGGTTTTGGGTTTAGGGTATGGGGTTAGGGTTTGAGGTTTTTGGTTTTTGGTTTAGGGTTTCAGGTTTACGGTTTTGGGTTTAGGGTTTTTGGTTTTGAGTTTTGGTTTAGGGTTTAGGGTTTACGGTTTACGGTTAGGGTTTAGGGTTTTGGGTGTCAAGTTTCGGGTTTCGGGTTTAGGATTTTGAGTTTTGGGTTTTAGGTTTTGGGTTTTGGGTTTATGGTTTAGGGTTTAGGGTTTAGGGTTTCGGGTTTCAGGTTTTCGGTCTCGGGTTTAGGGTTTAATGTTTAGGGTTTAGGGTTTAGTGTTCAGGGTTTAGTTTTTAGGGTTTGGGCTTTAGGGTTAGGGTTTAGGGTATTGGGTTTAGGGTTTACGGTTTAGGGTTTAGGGTTGAAGGTTAGGGTTTAGGGTTAGGGTTCTGTGTTAGGGTTTCGGATTTAGGGTTTAGGCTTTAGCGTTTAGGATTTAGGGCTTAGGGTTTAGGGTTTAGGCCTTTAGGTTTTAGCGTTTGGGTTTTAGGGTTTAGGGTTTAGGGTTTAGGGTTCTGGGTTTAGGGTTTCGGGTTTAGGGTTTAGGTGTTTAGGTTTAGGGTTTAGGGTTTAAGGTATATGGTTTAGGGTTTCGGGTTTAGGGTTTAGGGTTTAGGGTTTGTGGTTTATGGTTTGAGGTTAGGGTTTGGTGTTAGGGCGTCGGATTTAGGGTTTAGGGTTTAGGGCTTAAGGTTTAGTGTTTGGGGTTAGGGTTTTGGGTTAGGGTTTCGAGTTTAGGGTTTCGGGTTTAGCGTTTCAGGTTTTGGTTTTAGGGTTTGGGGTTTCAGGTTTACAATTTTTGGTTTAGGGTTTATGGTTTAGGGTTTAGGTTTTAGGATTTAATGTTTAGGGTTTAGGTTTAGGGTTTAGGGTTTAGGGTTTCGGGTTTTGGGTTTCAGGTGTCGGGTTTCAGGTTTAGGGTTTAGGGTTTTGCGTTTTGGGTTAGGGTTTAGTGTTTAGGGTTTAGGGTTCGGGGTTTAGGGTTTAGGGTTTAGGGTTAAGGGTTTACAGTTTGGGGTTAGGGTTTGGGGTTTAGGGTTTGGGTTTAGGTTTGAGGGTTTTGGGTTAGGGTTTAGGGTTTAGGGTTTAGGGTTTAGGGTTAGGGCTTAGGGTTTAGGGTTTAGGGTTTAAGGTTTAGGGTTTAGGGTTTAGGTTTTCGGGTTTAGGGTTTAGGGTTTAGGGTTTAGGGTTTAGGGTTTAGTATTTTAGGGTTAAAGGTTTAGGGTTTTTTTTTTTGTACTTGTGGTTTCGGGTTTTTATTTTAGGGTTTAGGGTTTAGGGTTTAGTGTTTAGGGTTTTTAGGGTCTAGGATTTAGGGTTTAGTTTTTAGGGTTTTGGGTTTAGGGTTTTGGATTTAGGGTTTAGGATTTAGGGTTTCGGGGATTTAGGGTTTAGGGTTCTAGGTTTAGGGTTTAGGGTTTAGGGTTTAGGGTTTTGGGTTTTTGGTTAGGGTTTAGGGTTTAGGCCTTTAGGCTTTAGGGTTTCGGGTTTAGGGTATGGGGTTAGGGTTTGAGGTTTTTGGTTTTTGGTTTAGGGTTTCAGGTTTACGGTTTTGGGTTTAGGGTTTTTGGTTTTGAGTTTTGGGTTTAGGGTTTACGGTTAGGGTTTGGGGTTTTGGGTATCAAGTTTCGGGTTTCGGGTTTAGGATTTTGAGTTTAGGGTTTTAGGTTTTGGGTTTTGGGTTTATGGTTTAGGGTTTTGGATTTAGAGTTTTGGATTTAGGGTTTCGGGGATTTAGGGTTTAGGGTTCTAGGTTTAGGGTTTAGGGTTTAGGGTTTAGGGTTTTTGGTTAGGGTTTAGGGTTTAGGCTTTAGGCTTTAGGGTTTCGGGTTTAGGGTATGGGGTTAGGGTTTGAGGTTTTGGGTTTTGGGTTTAGGGTTTCAGGTTTACGGTTTTGGGTTTAGGGTTTTTGGTTTTGAGTTTTGGGTTTAGGGTTTAGGGTTTACGGTTTACGGTTAGGGTTTAGGGTTTTGGGTGTCAAGTTTCGGGTTTCGGGTTTAGGATTTTGAGTTTTGGGTTTTAGGTTTTGGGTTTTGGGTTTATGGTTTAGGGTTTAGGGTTTAGGGTTTCGGGTTTCAGGTTTTCGGTCTCGGGTTTAGGGTTTAATGTTTAGGGTTTAGGGTTTAGTTTTTAGGGTTTGGGCTTTAGGGTTAGTGTTTAGGGTATTGGGTTTAGGGTTTACGGTTTAGGGTTTAGGGTTGAAGGTTAGGGTTTAGGGTTAGGGTTCTGTGTTAGGGTTTCGGATTTAGGGTTTAGGCTTTAGCGTTTAGGATTTAGGGCTTAGGGTTTAGGGTTTAGGCCTTTAGGTTTTAGCGTTTGGGTTTTAGGGTTTAGGGTTTAGGGTTTAGGGTTCTGGGTTTATGGTTTAGGGTTTTGGGTTTAGGGTTTCGGGTTTAGGGTTTAGGTGTTTAGGTTTAGGGTTTAGGGTTTAAGGTATATGGTTTAGGGTTTCGGGTTTAGGGTTTAGGGTTTAGGGTTTGTGGTTTATGGTTTGAGGTTAGGGTTTGGTGTTAGGGCGTCGGATTTAGGGTTTAGGGTTTAGGGCTTAAGGTTTAGTGTTTGGGGTTAGGGTTTTGGGTTAGGGTTTCGAGTTTAGGGTTTAGGGTTTAGCGTTTCAGGTTTTGGTTTTAGGGTTTGGGGTTTCAGGTTTACAATTTTTGGTTTAGGGTTTATGGTTTAGGGTTTAGGTTTTAGGATTTAATGTTTAGGGTTTAGGTTTAGGGTTTAGGGTTTAGGGTTTCGGGTTTTGGGTTTCAGGTGTCGGGTTTCAGATTTAGGGTTTAGGGTTTTGCGTTTTGGGTTAGGGTTTAGTGTTTAGGGTTTAGGGTTCGGGGTTTAGGGTTTAGGGTTTAGGGTTAAGGGTTTACAGTTTGGGGTTAGGGTTTGGGGTTTAGGGTTTGGGTTTTAGGTTTGAGGGTTTTGGGTTAGGGTTTAGGGTTTAGGGTTTAGGGTTTAGGGTTTAGGGTTTAGGGTTTAGGGTTTAGGGTTTAAGGTTTAGGGTTTAGGGTTTAGGTTTTCGGGTTTAGGGTTTAGGGTTTAGGGTTTAGGGTTTAGGGTTTAGTGTTTTAGGGTTAAAGGTTTAGGGTTTTTTTTTTTGTACTTGTGGTTTCGGGTTTTTATTTTAGGGTTTAGGGTTTAGGGTTCAGTGTTTAGGGTTTTTAGGGTCTAGGATTTAGGGTTTAGTTTTTAGGGTTTTGGGTTTAGGGTTTTGGATTTAGGGTTTAGGATTTAGGGTTTCGGGGATTTAGGGTTTAGGGTTCTAGGTTTAGGGTTTAGGGTTTAGGGTTTAGGGTTTTGGGTTTTTGGTTAGCGTTTAGGGTTTAGGCCTTTAGGCTTTAGGGTTTCGGGTTTAGGGTATGGGGTTAGGGTTTGAGGTTTTTGGTTTTTGGTTTAGGGTTTCAGGTTTACGGTTTTGGGTTTAGGGTTTTTGGTTTTGAGTTTTGGGTTTAGGGTTTACGGTTAGGGTTTGGGGTTTTGGGTATCAAGTTTCGGGTTTCTGGTTTAGGATTTTGAGTTTAGGGTTTTAGGTTTTGGGTTTTGGGTTTATGGTTTAGGGTTTTGGGTTTAGCGTTTTGGGTTTCAGGTTTCCGTACTCAGGTTTAGGGTTTAGTGTTTAAGTTTTAGGGTTTAGTGTTCAAGGTTTAGTTTTTAGGGTTTGGGCTTTAGGGTTAGGGTTTAGGGTTTACGGTTTAGGGTTTAGGGTTGAACGGTAGGGTTTAGGGTTAGGGTTCTGTGTTAGGGTTTGAGATTTAGGGTTTAGGATTTAGGGTTTAGGGTTTAGGGTTTAGGTCTTCAGGTTTTAGTGTTTGGGTTTTAGGGTTTAGGTTTTAGGGTTTAGGGTTTAGGGTTAAGGGTTTTGGTGTTTAGGTTTTAGGATTTTGGTTTTAGGGTTTAGGGTTCTGGGATTATGGTTTAGGGTTTTGGGTTTAGGGTTTAGGGTTTATGGTTTAGTGTTTAGGGTTTAGTATTTAGGGTTTAGGGTTTAGGTGTTTAGGTTTTAGGGTTTAGGGTTTTGGGTTTAAGGTTTGGGGTTTAGGGTTTAGTGTTTCATGTTCGGGGTTAGGGTTTGGGGTTATGGTTTCATATTTAGGGTTTAGGTTTTACCGTTCAGGTTTTCGGGTTTCGGGTTTGGGGTTTAGGTGTTTATTTTTTAGGGTTTGAGCTTTATGGTTTAGGGTTCTAGGTTTAGAGTTCAGGGTTTAGGGTTTAGGGTTTCGTGTTTAGGGTTTAGGTTTTTCGGTTTAGGGTTTAGGGTTTAGGTGTTTTGGTGTTAGGGTTTCGGTTTTAGGGTTTAGCGTTCTAGATTTAGGGATTAGGGTTTAGGGTTTCGGGTTTTGGGTTTTGGGTTTTTGCTTTTAGCGCGTAGGGTTTAGGGTTTCGGGTTTGGGGTTTAGGGTTTAGGGTTTAGTGTTTAGTTTTTTGGGTTTAGGGTTTAGGGTTTATGGTTTAGGTGTTTAGGTTTTGGGGTTTAGGGTTTAGGGTTTAGGGTTTGCGGTAAGGGTTTGGGTTAGGGTTTTGGATTTTGGGTTTAGGGTTTAGGGTTTTGGGTTTAGCGTTTTGGGTTTCAGGTTTCCGTACTCAGGTTTAGGGTTTAGTGTTCAAGGTTTAGTTTTTAGGGTTTGGGCTTTAGGGTTAGGGTTTAGGGTTTACGGTTTAGGGTTTAGGGTTTAGGGTTTAGGGTTGAAGGGTAGGGTTTAGGGTTAGGGTTCTGTGTTAGGGTTTGAGATTTAGGGTTTAGGATTTAGGGTTTAGGGTTTAGGGTTTAGGTCTTCAGGTTTTAGTGTTTGGGTTTTAGGGTTTAGGTTTTAGGGTTTAGGGTTTAGGGTTAAGGGTTTTGGTGTTTAGGTTTTAGGATTTTGGTTTTAGGGTTTAGGGTTCTGGGATTATGGTTTAGGGTTTTGGGTTTAGGGTTTAGGGTTTATGGTTTAGTGTTTAGGGTTTAGTATTTAGGGTTTAGGGTTTAGGTGTTTAGGTTTTAGGGTTTAGGGTTTTTGGGTTTAAGGTTTGGGGTTTAGGGTTTAGTGTTTCATGTTCGGGGTTAGGGTTTGGGGTTATGGTTTCATATTTAGGGTTTAGGTTTTACCGTTCAGGTTTTCGGGTTTCGGGTTTGGGGTTTAGGTGTTTATTTTTTAGGGTTTGAGCTTTATGGTTTAGGGTTCTAGGTTTAGAGTTCAGGGTTTGGGGTTTAGGGTTTAGTGTTTAGGGTTTAGGTTTTTCGGTTTAGGGTTTAGGGTTTAGGTGTTTTGGTGTTAGGGTTTCGGTTTTAGGGTTTAGCGTTCTAGATTTAGGGATTAGGGTTTAGGGTTTCGGGTTTTGGGTTTTGGGTTTTTGCTTTTAGCGCGTAGGGTTTAGGGTTTCGGGTTTGGGGTTTAGGGTTTAGGGTTTAGTGTTTAGTTTTTTGGGTTTAGGGTTTAGGGTTTATGGTTTAGGTGTTTAGGTTTTGGGGTTTAGGTTTAGGGTTTAGGGTTTGCGGTAAGGGTTTGGGTTAGGGTTTTGGATTTTGGGTTTAGGGTTTAGGGTTTAGGGTTTCTGGTTTAGGGTTTAGGGTTTAGGGTTTGTGGTTTATGGTTTGAGGTTAGGGTTTGGTGTTAGGTCTTCGGATTTAGGGTTTAGGGTTTAGGGCTTAGGGTTTAGTGTTTGGGGTTAGGGTTTGGGGTTAGGGTTTGGGGTTTAGGGTTTCGGGTTAGGGTTTCGGGTTTAGGGTTTCAGGTTTAGGTTTTCGGGTTTAGGGTTTCAGGTTTACGATTTTGGGTTTAGGGTTTATGGTTAGGGTTTAGAGTTTTGGGTTTAGGGTTTAGGTTTTAGTATTTAACGTTTAGGGTTTAGGGTTTAGGGTTTAGGGTTTCGGGTTAGGGTTTCGGGTTTTGGGTTTAGCAATTTGGGTTTAGGGTTTTGGGTTTTGGGTTTCAAGTGTCGGGTTCCAGGTTTAGGGTTTAGGGTTTAGGGTTTTGGGTTAGGGTTTAGTGTTTAGGGTTTAGTGTTTTGGGTTTGGGTGGAAGGGTTTAGAGTTCGGGGTTTAGGGTTTAGGGTTTAGGGTTAAGGGTTTGCAGTTTGGGGTTGGGGTTTGGGGTTTAGAGTTTGGGTTTTAGGGTTTAAGGTTTTTGGTTAGGGTTTAGGGTTTAGGGTTTAGGGTTTAAGGTTTAGGGTTTAGGGTTTAGGTTTTGAGGTTTAGGGTTTAGGGTTGAGGCCTTTAGGGTTTAGGGTTTAGGGTTTTAGGGTTAAAGGTTTAGGGTTTTGTGTTTTGTACTTGGGGTTTCAGGTTTTTATTTTAGGGTTTAGGGTTTAGGGTTTAGTGTTTAGGGTTTTTAGGGTCCAGGATTTAGGGTTTAGTTTTTAGGGTTTTGGGTTTAGGGTTTTGGATTTAGAGTTTTGGATTTAGGGTTTCGGGGATTTAGGGTTTAGGGTTCTAGGTTTAGGGTTTAGGGTTTAGGGTTTAGGGTTTTTGGTTAGGGTTTAGGGTTTAGGCTTTAGGCTTTAGGGTTTCGGGTTTAGGGTATGGGGTTAGGGTTTGAGGTTTTGGGTTTTGTGTTTAGGGTTTCAGGTTTAGGGTTTAGGGTTTAGGGTTTAGGGTTTACGGTTAGGGTTTAGGGTTTTGGGTATCAAGTTTCGGGTTTTGTGTTTAGGATTTTGAGTTTAGCGTTTTAGGTTTAGGGTTTTGAGTTTGTGGTTTAGGGTTTAGGGTTTTGGGTTTCAGGTTTCCGGTCTCGAGTTTAGGGTTTAGTGTTTAGGGTTTAGGGTTTAGTGTTCAGGGTTTAGTTTTTTGGGTTTGGGCTTTAGGGTTAGGGTTTGGGGAATTGGGTTTAGGGTTTACGGTTGAGGGTTTAGGGTTTAGGGTTGAAGGTTAGGGTTTAGGGTTAGGGTTCTGTGTTAGGGTTTCGGATTTAGCGTTTAGGCTTTAGCGTTTAGGATTTAGGGTTTAGGGTTTAGGGTTTAGGTCTTTAGGTTTTAGCGTTTGGGTTTTAGGGTTTAGGTTTTAGGGTTTAGTGTTTAGGGTTTAGGTCTCTAGTTTTTTGGGTTTGGGTTTTAGGGTTTAGGGTTTTGGGCTTAGGTTTTAAGGCTTAGGATTTCGGTTTTGGGTTTTGGGTTTGGGGTTTTGGGGCTTAGGGTTTAGGGTTTAGAGTTTAGGGTTTAGCGTTCAAGGTTTAGGGTTTAGGGTTTAGGGTTTAGGGTTTAGGGTTTAGGGTTTAGGGTTTAGGGTTTAAGGTTTGGGGTTTCCGATTTCGGGTTTTGGGTTTAGCGTTTAGGGTTTAGGGTTTAGGGTTTTGGGTTTTGGGTTTAGGGTTTCGGGTTTCGGGTTTAGGATTTAGATTTTAGGGTTTAGGGTTTTGGGTTTGGGGTTAGGGTTTGGGGTCAGGCTTTAGGATTTAGGGTTTAGGGTTTAGGCTTTAGGCTTTAGGGTTTAGGGTTTAGCGTTTAGGGTTTTGGTGTTTAGGTTTTAGGGTTTGGGTTTTAGGGTTTAGGGTTCTGGGTTTATGGTTTAGGGTTTTGGGTTTAGGGTTTAGGGTTTAGGTGTTTAGGTTTAGGGTTGAGGGTTTTGGGTATATGGTTTAGTGTTTAGGGTTTAGGATTTTGGGTTTAGGGTTTAGGTGTTTAGGTTTTAGGTTTTGGGTTTTAGGGTTTAGGGTTTTGGGTTTAAGGTTTGGGGTTTAGGGTTTAGTGTTTTAGGTTTGGGGTTAGGGTTTCATATTTAGGGTTTAGGTTTTACCGTTTAGGTCTTTGGGTTTCCGGTTTAGGGTTTAGGTGTTTATGTTTTAGGGTTTGGGCTTTAAGGTTTAGGGTTCTGGGTTTAGGGTTCAGGCTTTAAGGTTTAGGGTTTAGCGTTTAGGGTTTAGGTTTTTGGGTTTAGGGTTTAGGGTTTATGTATTTAGGTTTTTGGGTTTAGGGTTTAGGTTTTAGGTGTTTAGGTTTTAGGGTTTCGGTTTTAGGGTTTAGCGTTCTGGATTTATGGTTTAGGGTTTAGGGTTTAGTGTTT
The DNA here is from genome assembly GCF_029873635.1 of Malania oleifera. NCBI lineage: Eukaryota > Viridiplantae > Streptophyta > Magnoliopsida > Santalales > Ximeniaceae > Malania > Malania oleifera. The sequence goes on along the minus strand of NW_026651682.1, from coordinate 46,205 downwards.
AGGGTTTAGGTTTTTTTGGTTTGGGGTTTAGGGTTTAGGTGTTTAGGTTTTTGGGTTTAGGGTTTAGGGTTTAGGGTTTGCGGTTAGGGTTTCGGTTAAGGTTTTGCATTTTGGGTTTAGGGTTTAGGGTTTAGGGTTTCGGGTTTAGGTTTTTGGGTTTAGCGTTTGTGATTTATGGTTTGAGGTTAGGGTTTGGTGTTAGGGCTTCGGATTTTTGGTTTCGGGTCTAGGGCCTAGGGTTTAATGTTTGGGGTTAAGGTTTCAGGTTTAGAGGTTCGGGTTTAGGGTTTCAGGTTTAGGTTTTAGGGTTTAGGGTTTCAGGTTTACGATTTTTGGTTTAGGGTTTATGGTTTAGGGTTTAGGGTATAGGATTTAGGTTTTAGGATTTAGCGTTTAGGGTTTAGGGTTTAGGGTTTAGGATTTTGGGATAGGGTTTCGGCTTTTGGGTTTCGGGTTTAGCATTTTGGGATTAGGGTTTAGGGTTTAGGGTTTCGGGTTTCAGGTGTCGGGCGTCAGGTTTAGGGTTTTTGGTTTAGGGTTTAGGGTTTAGGGTTTTGGGTTAGGGTTTAGTGTTTAAGGTTTAGGGTTTAGGGTTTTGGTTTTAGGCTTTAGGGTTCGGGGTTTAGGGTTTAGGGTTTAGGGTTTACAGTTTGGGGTTAGGGTTTGGGGTTTAGGGTTTGGGTATTAGGGTTTAGGATTTTGGGTTAGGGTTTAGGGTTTAGGGTTTAGGGTTTAGGTTTTGGGGTTTAGGGTTTAGGGTTGAGGTGTTTAGGGCTTAGGGTTTAGGGTTTTACGGTTAAGGGTTTAGGGTTTTGTGTGTTGTACTTGGGGTTTCAGGTTTTTATTTTAGGGTTTAAGGTTTAGGGTTTAGCGTTTAGGGTTTTTGGGGTCTAGGATTTGGGGTTTAGTTTTTAGGGTTTTGGGTTTAGGGTTTTGGATTTAGAGTTTGGGATTTAGGGTTTAGGGTTCTGGGTTTAGGGTTTCGGGTTTAGGATTTTTGGTTAGGGTTTAGGGTTTAGGGTTTAGGGTTTCGGGTATAGGGTATGGGGTTAGGGTTTCAGGTTTTGGGTTTTGGGTTTAGGGTTTGAGTTTTACGGTTCTGGGTTGAAGGTTTTGGGTTTTGGGTTTTGGGTTTAGGGTTTAGGGTTTGGGGTTTACGGTTAGGCTTTAGTGTTTCGGGTATCAAGTTTCGGGTTTCGGGTTTAGGATTTTGAGTTTAAGGTTTTAGGTTTTGGGTTTTGGGTTTATGGTTTAAGGTTTAGGGTTTAGGGTTTCGGGTTTCAGGTTTCCGGTCTCGGGTTTAGGGTTTAGTGTTTAGGGTTTAGGGTTTAGTGTTCAGGGTTTAGGTTTTAGGGTTTGGGTTTAGGGTTTGGGGTTTAGGGTTTAGGGTTTAGGGTTGAAGGTTAGGGTTCTGTGTTAGGGTTTTAGATTTTGGGTTTAGGCTTTAAGGTTTAGGATTTTGGGTTTAGGGTTTAGGGTTTAGGTCTTTAGGTTTTAGGGTTTGGGTTTTAGGGTTTTGGGTTTTGGGTTTAGGGTTTAGGGTTTAGGATTTAGGGTTTGACGTTTCAGGTTCGGGCTTAGGGTTTGGTGTTAGGGTTTCGGATTTTGGGTTCAAGGTCTAGGGTTTAGGGTTTAGTGTTTAGAGTTTAGGGTTTGCGGTTAGTTTTTCGGGTTAGGGTTTCGGGTTTAGGATTGGGGTTTAGGGTTTAGGGTTTAGGGTTTAGGGTTTGTGGTTTAGGGTTGAGGATTAGGGTTTAGGGTTTAGGGTTTGGGTTTTAAGGTTTATGGTTCGGGGTTAGGGTTTGTGGTTAGGGTTTGGCCTTAGGGTTTGGGTTTTAAGGTTTAGGGTTTTGGGTTAGGGTTTAGGGTTTAGGGTTTAGGGTTTAGGGTTTAGGGTTTGTGTTTAGTGTTTAGGGTTGAGGTGTTTAGGGTTTAGGGTTTAGGGTTTAGGGTTTTAGGGTTTAGGGTTTAGGGTTTAGGGTTTGGGGTTTAGAGTTTAGGGTTTTGTGTTTTGTACTCCGGGTTTTGGGTTTTTCTTTTAGGGTTTAGGGTTTAGGGCTTAGCTTTTAGGGTTTTTAGGGTCCAGTGTTTAGGAATTATTTTTTATGGTTTTGGGTTTAGGGTTTTGAATTTAGAGTTTAGGGTTTAGGTTTTCGGGTTTAAGGTTTAGGTTTTAGGGTTTAGGGTTTAGGGTTTAGGGTTTAGGGTTTGGGGTTTTGGGTTTAGGGTTTAGTGTTTGCGGTTAGGGTTTGGGTTAGGGTTTTACGATTTTCGGTTTATGGTTTAGGGTTTAGGGTTTAGGGTTTTGGGTTTAGGTGTTTAGGTTTTAGGGTTTAGTTTTTTTTACTTGGGGTTTTGGGTTTTTTGTTTAGGCTATTGGGTTTAGAGTTTAGGGTTTATGATTTTTAGGGTCTAGGGTTTAGGATTTTTTTTTTATGGTTTTGGGTTTAAGGTTTGGGGTTTAGGGTTTATTGTTTTAAGTTTGGGGTTAGGGTTTGGGGTTAGGGTTTCATATTTAGCGTTTAGGTTTTACCGTTTTGGTCTTAGGTTTTCGGGTTTAGGGTTTAGTTGTTTATGTTTTAGGGTTTGGGCTTTAAGGTTTAGGGTTCTGGGTTTAGAGTTTAGGGTTTAGCGTTTAGGGTTTAGGTTTTTGTGTTTAGGGTTTAGGGTTTAGGTGTTTAGGTTTTAGGGTTTCAGTTTTAGGGTTTAGCGTTCTGGATTTAGGGTTTAGGGTTTAGGGTTTTTGCGTTCAGGGTGTAGGGTTTAGGGTTTCGGGTTTGGAGTTTAGGGTTTAGGGTTTAAGGTTTAGTGTTTAGTTTTTTGTGTTTAAGGTTTAGGGTTTAGGTGTTTAGGTTTTAGGGTTTAGGGTTTAGGGTTTAGGGTTTGCGGCTAGGGTTTCGATTAGGGTTTTCGATTTTGGGATTAGAGTTTAGGGTTTAGGGTTTCGGGTTTAGGGTTTAGGGTTTGTGGTTTATGGTTTGAGGTTCGGGTTTCGTGTTAGGGCTTTAGATTTAGGGTTTAGGGTCTAGGGCTTAGGGTTTAGTGTTTGGGGTTAGGGTTTGGGGTTAGGGTTTCGGGTTTAGGGTTTCGGGTTTAGGGTTTTAGGTTTAGGTTTTAGGGTTTAGGGTTTCAGGTTTACGATTTTTGGTTTAGGGTTTGGGGTTTAGGGTTTAAGTTTTAGGATTTAACGTTTAGGGTTTAGGGTTTAGGGTTTCGGGATAGGGTTTCGGGTTTTGGGTTTCAGGTTTAGCATTTTGGGTTTAGGGTCTAGGGTTTCGAGTTTCAAGTGTCGGGTTTCAGGTTTAGGGTTTAGGGTTTACGGTTTTGGGTTAGGGTTTAGTGTTTAGGGTTTAGGGTTTAGGGTTTGGGTTTTTGGGTTTAGGGTTCGGGGTTTAGGGTTTAGGGTTTAGGGTTTAGGGTTAATGGTTTACAGTTTGGGGTTAGGGTTTGGGGTTTAGGGTTTGGGTTTTAGGGTTTTGTGTTAGGGTTTAGGGTTTAGTGTTTATGGTTTAGGGTTTGGGGTTTAGGGTTTAGGGTTTAGGGTTTAAGGTTTAGGGTTTAGGGTTTAGGTTTTGGGGATTAGGGTTTAGGGTTTAGGGTTTAGGGTTTAGGGTTTAGTGTTTTAGGGTTAAGGGTTTAGGGTTTTGTGTTTTGTACTTGGGGTTCTGTGTTTTTATTTAGGGTTTAGGGTTTAGGGTTTAGGGTTTGGGTTTTAAGGTTTATGGTTCGGGGTTAGGGTTTGTGGTTAGGGTTTGGGGTTAGGGTTTGGGTTTTAGGGTTTTCGGTTTGGGTTTAGGGTTTAGGGTTTAGGGTTTAGGGTTTTACGGTTTAGGGTTTTGGGTTTAGGGTTTAGAGTTTAGGGTTTGGGGTTTAGGGTTTAGGGTTTCGTGTTTTGTACTCGGGGTTTCGGGTTTTTGTTTAAAGGTTTAGGGTTTCGGGTTAAGCGTTTAGGGTTTTTAGGGTCCAGTGTTTAGGGTTTATTTTTTATGGTTTTGGGTTTAGGGTTTTGGATTTAGAGTTTAGGGTTTAGGGTTTCGGGTTTAGTGTTTAGGTTTTAGGGTTAAGGTTTAGGGTTTGGGGTTTAAGGTTTAGTGTTTGCGGTTAGGGTTTAGGGTTAGGGTTTTAGGATTTTCGGTTTATGGTTTTGGGTTTTGGGTTTTGGGTTTTTGGTTTAGGTGTTTAGGTTTTAGGGTTTAGTGATTTTTACTTTGGGTTTTGGGTTTTTTGTTTAGGCTTTGGGGTTTAGAGTTTAGGGTTTATGATTTTTAGGGTCCAGGGTTTAGGGTTTTGTTTTTATGGTTTTGGGTTTAGGGTTTTGGATTTAAAGTTTAGTGTTTAGCGTTTCCGATTTAGGGTTTAGGGTTTAGGGTTAAGGGATTAGGGTTTACGGTGTAGGATTTAGGGTTTCGGGTTTTAGTTTTTGTGGTTAGGGTTTAGGGTTTCAGTTTTAGGGTTTTCGGTTTACGATTTTGGGTTTAGGGTTTTATTTTTAAGGGTTTAGGGTTTAGGGTTTCGGGTTTCGTGTTTCGATCTTAGGGTTTAGGATTTAGGGTGTAGGGTTTAGGGTTTTGGGTTTTGGGTTTTGGGTTTTGGGTTTAGAGTTTAGGGTTTTGGGTTTAGGGTTTCAGATTTAGGGTTCAGGGTTTTGGGTTTAGGGTTTAGAGTTTATGGTTAGGGTTTAGGGTTTAGGGTTTAGTGTTTACGGTTTAGGGTTTTGGGTTTAGGGTTTAGGGCTTAGGTTTTAGGGTTTAAGGCTTGCGATCAGGATTTGGGGTAAGTGTTTACGATTTTGGGTTTTGGATTAGGGTTTGGGATTAGGGTTTCTTATTTAGGGTTTAGGGATTAGCGTTTAAGGTTTAGGTTTTTGGGTTTATGGTTTACATTTTTAGGTTTAGGGTTTCGATTTTAAGGTTTAGGGTTCTGGGTTTAGGGTTTAAAGTTTAGGGTTTAGGGTTTAGGGTTTAAGGTTTAGTGTTTCGGGTTTCGAGTTTCGGGTTTAGGGTTTAGGGTTTAGGGTTTAGCGTTTAGGGTTTAGGGTTTAGGGTTTAGGGTTTTTGGTTTAGGGTTTAGGGTTTAGGGTTCGGGTGTAGGGTTTCAAGTTTCGGGTTTAGGGTTTAGGGTTTAGGGTTTGGGGTTAGGGTTTCGGATTAGGGTTTCAAGTTTAGGGTTTCGGGTTTAGGGTTTCGAGTTTAGGGTTTACGGTTTATGGTCGAGTTTAGGGTTTATGGTTTAGGGTTTAGGGTTAATGGTTTAGGGGTTTAGGTTTTAGGGTTTCGGTTTTGGGGTTTAGTGTTCTGGGTTTACGGTGTAGGTTTTAGGGTTTAGGGTTTAGGGTCTACGGTTTAAGGTTTAGGGTTAGGGTTTGGGGTGAGGATTTAGGATTTAGGGTTTAGGGTTTAGGGTTTCGAGTTTAGTGTTTATGATTTAGGGTTTAGGGTTCATGGTTTAGGTGTTTAGGTTTAGGGTTTCGGTTTTGGGTTTCGGATTCTGGGTTTAGGGTTTAGGGTTTAGGGTTTAGGTGTTTAGGGTTTAGAGTTTCGGTTTTGGGGTTTAGTGTTATGGGTTTAGGGTTTAGGTTTTAGAGTTTAGGGTTTAGGTTCAAGGGTTTATGGTTTAATGTTAGGGTTTGGGGTGAGGGTTTAGGATTTTGGGTTTAGGGTTTGGGGTTTAGGGTTTAGGGTTTCGAGTTTAGTGTTTATGATTTAGGGTTTAGGGTTTATGGTTTAGGTGTTTAGGTTTAGGGTTTCGGTTTTGGGTTTCGGATTCTGGGTTTAGGGTTTAGGGTTTAGGGTTTAGGGTTTAAGGTTGAGGGTTTGGGGTTAGGGTTTGGGGTGGAGGTTTAGGGTTTAGGGTTACGGGTTAGGGTTTCGGGTTTAGGGTTTCGGGTTTAGGGTTTCAGGTGTAGGGTTTAGAGTTTGGGGTTAAGGGTTTACGGTTTAGGGTTTAGGGTTTAGGGTTTCGGGTTTAGGGTTTAAGGTTTAGGGTTCAGGGTTCAGGGTTCGGGGTTCAGTGTTCAGGTATTAGGATTTAGGGTTTAGGGTTTAGGGTCTCGGGCTTAGGGTTTCGAGTTTTGGGTTTAGGGTTTAGGGTTTAGGTTTTAGTGTTTCGGGTTTTGGGTTTCGCATTTAATTTTTAGTGTTTAGGGTTTAGGATTTAGCGTTCAGGGTTTAGGGTTTAGGGTTTAGGGTTTTTGGTTTAGGGTTTAGGGTTTAGGATTTCGGGTGTAGTTTTTCAAGTTTCGGGTTTAGCATTTAGGCTTTAGGGTTTAGGGTTTTGGGTTTTGGGTTTGGGGTTAGGGTTTGGGGTTTAGCGTTTAGGGTTTAGGATTTAGGGTTTAGGGTTTGGTGTTAGGGTTTCAGATTAGGGTTTCAAGTTCAGGGTTTCAGGTTTAGGGTTTCGGGTTTAGGGTTTAGGGTTTAGTGTTTCGAGTTTAGGGTTTATGGTTTAGGGTTTAGGGTTTAGGGTTAATGGTTTAGGTGTTTAGGTTTTAAGGTTTCGGTTTTGGGGTTTAGTGTTCTGGGTGTAGGGTTTAGGTTTTAGGGTTTTCGGTTTTGCGTTTAGGGTTTAAGGTTTAGGGTTAGGGTTTGGGGTTAGGGTTTTGGGTTTCGAGTTTAGTGTTTTTGATTTAGGGTTTAGGGTTTAGGGTTTATGGTTTAGGTGTTAAGGTTTAGGGTTTCGGTTTTGGGGTTTAGGATTCTCGGTTTAGGGTTTAGGTTTTAGGGTTTAGGGTTTAGGGTTTAAGGTTGAGGGTTTAGCATTTAGGGTTTCAGGTGAAGGTTTTGGGTTAGGGTTTAGGATTTTGGATTTAGGTTTTAAGGTTTTAGGGTTTGGGTTTTAGGGTTTAGGGTTTAGCATTTAGGGTTTCGGGCCAAGGTTTGGGGTTAGGGTTTAGGATTTAGGGTTTAGGGTTTAGCATTCAAGGTTTAGGGTTTAGCGTTTAGGGTTTAGGGTTTACGGTTTAGTGTTTAGGGTTTCGGGTTTAGTGTGTAGGGTTTAGGGCTTAAGGTTTAAGGTTTAGGTGTTTAGGTTTTTGGGTTTAGGTTTTAGGGTTTTGGTTTATGGGTTTAGGGTTTAGGTTTTATGGTTTAGGATTTAGGGTTTAGGATTTGTGGTTTAGGTTTTTGGGTTTAGGGTTTAAGGTTTAGGGTTTAGAGTTTAGGGTTTAGGGTTTAGGGTTTGGGGTTTATGGTTCGAGGTTGGGGTTTAGGGTTAGGGTTTCGGGTTAGGGTTTCGGGTTTTGGGTTTCAGGTTTAGGTTTTTGGGTTTAGGGTTTCGGGTTTAGGGTTTAGGGTTTCAGGTTCACGATTGTGGGTTTAGGGTTTAGGGTTTAGGGTTTAGGATTTAAGGTTTTGGGTTTAGGGTTTTGGGTTTAGAGTTTAAGGTTTCGGGTTAGGGTTTCGGGTTATAGTTTCAGGTTTAGGGTTTCGAGTTTAGGGTTTAGGTTTAGTATTTAGGGTTTAGGGTTTAGGGTTTAGGGATTAGGGTTTAGGGTTTCGTGTTTCAGGTTTCGGGTTTAGTGTGTAGGGTTTAGGGCTTAAGGTTTAAGGTTTAGGTGTTTTGGTTTTAGGGTTTAGGTTTTAGGGTTTTGGTTTATGGGTTTAGGGTTTAGGTTTTATGGTTTAGGGTTTAGGATTTGTGGTTTAGGTTTTTGGGTTTTGGGTGTAGTGTTTAGGGTTAAGAGTTTAGGGTTTAGGGTTTAGGGTTTAGGGTTTGGGGTTTATGGTTCTAGGTTAGGGTTTAGGGTTAGGGTTTCGGGTTAAGGTTTCGGGTTTTGGGTTTCAGGTTTAGGTTTTCGGGTTTTGGGTTTCGGGTTTAGGGTTTAGGGTTTATGGTTTCAGGTTCACAATGTTGGGTTTAGGGTTTAGGGTTTAGGGTTTAGGGTTTAGGGTTTAGGGTTTAGGGTTTAGGGTTTCGGGTTTGGGGTTAGGGTTTCGGGTTTAGGGTTTCGAGTTTAGGGTCTTGGGTTTAGTGTTTAGGGTTTAGGGTTTAGGGTTTAGGGTTTAGGGATTTGGGTTTAGGGTTTCGTGTTTCATGTTTCGAGTTTCGGGTTGAGGGTTTAGGGTTTAGGGTTTAGTGTTTAGGGTTTAGGGTTTAGGGTTTAGGGTTTAGGGTTTAGGGTTTTTGTTTTAGGGTTTAGGGTTTAAGGTTTAGGTTTTAGGGTTTACGGTTTAGGGTTTAGGGTTTGGGGCTACGGTTTGGGGTTATGGTTTCGGATTTAGGGTTTAGGGTCTTTGGTTTTGGGTTGTTTCTGCAAGACCCTAGGGGTGTCCTCTGACCTTTCTATGCTACTGTTTTGTTTTTATTTTTATTTTTATTTTTATTTTTTTTTCGTGTATTTGTTTTAGTTGTGTTTTTCCTTTTTCTTTCTTGTTACATTAGTCAGTAGTACTTTTCCGTTAGTTGTTTGCAGTGCACAATTTTATTACATTAGTCAGTAGTACTTTTCCGTTAGTTGTTTGCAGTGCACAATTTTATTTTCCCTGCGCTTTCACATTGAGGACAATGTTCCACTTTAGTTGGGGGGGGTGAACATTTGCATGTAACACTGTGCATGTACACGTACCGGGTTTTATATTTTAAAAAAATAAAATCAAAAAATAAAAATCAAAAAGAAAGAGAGAAAGAAGGAGGAGTACCGAGGAATTACATTGCATTATGCCATGCTTAACACTGACTCATACCCTTCACATACTTGCGTATAACTTAAGAATGACACACTTGAGTCAATCATGCATAGTTTTCTCTTTATATGATCTTATGACTCCATAAAGAATCGATTAGTAGTACATTCGTGTTAATTTAACTATATAATTTCCTATATTTACAAGGCATCTCACGAGACTGAATAAGCACATTCACGTGATTCATTGCACTTAGGGTTTCCTGTGAGCACTGAGAGAACACTCGTGGAGACTATGACACCTTGTGAGATACTCTTGAGCTATTTATCCTCCTTTTGAGCGTTAATATCAAATCAAAATTCACAAAACTCAATTCTATTTTTTGGATGATTCCTTGTATACTAGTCTTTGTTTTTGATTTGCTAGCCTAGAGGTGACACCTAGTGGGGAGATAGAAACCTAGGTCTTGTAGCCTACTCAAAATGTGAAGGCCGACCGAGCCACCCCTAGAGATAGACTTAATTCATGAACTTCTATTCGAGTTCAATTCCCATTGATGGTATGAAGATTACAAAAGAAGTGTTTATATTGTCCTTATTGATCAAGAAAAGTCAGAAAATGAAGAATGAGCAAAATAAAGAATAAGCAATACACATGCGCATGAAATGAAATGTCAATGCCGACCCAAATACATATCACAAAAAGTCAAGGATGACACATATTTTCCACGTATGAAGATTCTTCAACCGGTTAGGGTTTAGGGTTCACGGTGTCCGACTTCGGGTTTATGGTTTAGGGTTTAGAGTTTGGGGTTTAGGGTTTAGGGTTTAGGGTTTAGGGTTTCAGGTTTCGGGTTTGGGGTTTATGGTTTAGGATTTAGGGTTTAGGGTTTAGGGTTTAGGGTTTGGGGTTAGGGTTTTGGGTTAGGGTTTGGGATTTAGGGTCTTGGGTTTTGGGTTTAGGGTTTAGGGTTTTTCGTGTTTAGGTTTTAGGGTTTGGCTTTTACGGGTTAGGGTTCAGGATTTATCGTTTAGGGTTTTGGGTTTAGGGTTTAGGCTTTTGGGTTTAGGGTTTAGGGTTTAGGGTTTAACGTATAGGGTTTAGGGTTTAGGTTGTAGGGTTTAGGTTTTAGTGTTTAGGTTTTTAGGTTTTGGGGTTTGGGTTTTAGGGTTTAGGGTTCAGGGTTTAGGGTTTAAGGTTTAGGGTTTAGGTTTTAGGGTTTAGGGTTTGGTGTTAAGGTTTGGGGTTAGGGTTTAGCGTTCAGGGTTTAGGGTTTACGGTTTAGGGTTTAGGGTTTCGGGTTTAGTGTTTAAGGTTTAGGTTTTAAGGTTTAGGGTTTTGGTGTTTATGTTTTAGGGTTTAAGTTTTAGGGTTTTGGGTTATGGGTTTAGGGTTTTGGTTTTGGGGTTTAGGGTTTAGGGTTTTGGGTTTGGGGTTTTGGATTTATGGTTTAGTGTTTTAGGTTAGGGTTTTGGGGTTGGGGGTTTAGAATTTTCGGTTTATGGTTTAGGGTTTTGGGTTTTGGGTTTGGGTGTTTAGGGTTTAGGGTTTTTTGTTTTGTACTTGGGGTTTCGGGTTTTTTGTTTAGGGTTTAAGGTTTAAAGTTTAGGGTTTATGTTTTTTAGGGTCCAGGGTTTAGGGTTTAGTTGTTTTGGTTTTGGGTTTATGGTTTTGGATTTAGAGTTTAGTGTTTAGGGTTTTAGGTTTAGGGTTTAGGTTGTGGGGTTAGGGGATTAGTGTTTAGGGTTTAGGGTTTAGAATTTAGGGTTTGGGGTTTAGGGTTTAGGGTTTAGGGTTTAGGGTTTTACGGGTTTTGGGTTTTGGGTTTACGGTTTAGGTTTTAGGGTTTAGGGTTTAGGTTTCGGGTTTCGTGTTTCGAGCTTAGGGTTTAGGATTTAAGATTTTGGGTTTAGGGTTTAGGGTTTAGGGTTTAGGGTTTAGGGTTTTGGGTTTAGGGTTTTGTGTTTAGGGTTTTGGGTTTAGGGTTTAGAGTTTAGGGTTAGGGTTTAGGGTTTAGGGTTTAGTGTTTACGGTATTGGGTCTTGGGTTTAGGGTTTAAGGCTTAGGTTTTAGGGTTTAGGGCTTGGGGTTTGGATTTGGGGTAAGGGTTTAGGATTTTGGGTTTGGGGTTTTGGGTTAGGGTTTGGGGTTAGAGTTCCGTATTTAGGGTTTAGGGATTTGCATTTATGGTTTAGGGTTTAGGTGTTTAGGTTTTAGTGTTTCGATTTTAAGGTTTAGGGTTATGGGTTTAGGGTTTAGGGTTTAGGGTTTAGGTTTTAGGGTTTAGGGTTTAGGGTTTAGGGTTTCGAGTTTCGGGTTTCGAGTTTAGGGTTTAGGGTTTAGGGTTTAGCTTTTGGGGTTTAGGGTTTAGGGTTTAGGTTTTCGGGCGTAGGGTTTCAAGTTTCGGGTTTAGGCTTTAGGCTTTAGGGTAGGGTTTGGGGTTAGGGTTTCGGATTAGGTTTTCGAGTTTAGGGTTTCTTGTTTGCGGTTTTGGGTTTAGGATTTAGGGTTTAGGGTTTAGGGTTTCGAGTTTAGGGTTTATGGTTTAGGGTTTTGAATTTTGGGTTAATGGTTTAGGTGTTTAGGTTTTAGGGTTTCGGGTTTTGGGTTTCTGGTGTAGGGTTTAGGGTATGTGGTTAAGTGTTTAGGGTTTAGCATTTAGGGTTTAGGGTTTCGGGTTTAGGGTTTACGATTTATGTTTTAGAGTTTAGGTTTTTAGGTTTGAGGGTTTGGGTTATTGGGTTTAGGGTTTAGGGTTTAGGGTTTAGGGTTTGGGGTTAAGGTTTGGTGTTAGAGTTTCGGTTTTAGGGTTTAGGGTTTAGCGTTCAGGGTTTAGGGTTTAGCGTTCAGGATTTAGGGTTTAGGGTTTTGGGTTTACGGTTTCGGGTTTAGTCCTTAGGGTTTAGGGTTTAGGGTTTAGGGTTTAGGTGTTTAGGTTTTAGGGTTTAGGTTTTGGGGTTTTGGGTTATGGATTTAGGGTTTAGGTTTTACGGTTTAGGGTTTAGGGTTTTGGGTTTTGGGTTTAGGGTTTAGGGTTTAGGGTTTAGGATTTAGGGTTTAGGTTTTAAGGTTTGGGGTTTATGGTTCGGGGTTAGGGTTTAGGGTTTGGGTTTCGGGTTAGGGTTTTGGGTTTAGGGTTTCGTGTTTACGTTTTCAGGTTTTGGGTTTTGGGTTTTGGGTTTAGGGTTTAGGTTTTAGGGTTTTGGGTTTAGGGTTCAGGATTTAAGGTTTAGGGTTCAGGGTTTAAGGTTTCGGGTTAGGTTTTCCTGTTAGGGTTTCGGGTTTAGGGTTTCGAGTTTAGCGTTTTGGGTTTAGGGTTTTGGGTTTAGAATTTAGGGTTTAGGGATTAGGGTTTAGGGTTTCGTGTTTCAGGTTTCGGGTTTCAGGTTTAGGGTTTAGTGTTTTGGTTTTAGGGTTTAGGGTTTAGGGTTTAGGGTTTAGGGTTTAGGGTTTAGGTTTTGGGGTTAGGGTTTGGGGTTAGGGTTTCGGATTTAGGGTTTGGGGTCTTGGGTTTAGGGTTTAGGGTTTAGGGTTTAGGTTTTGGGGTTAGGGTTTGGGGTTAGGGTTTCGGATTTAGGGTTTGGGGTCTTGGGTTTAGGGTTTAGGGTTTAGGGTTTAGCTCTCTAGGTTTTAGGGTTTGGGTTTTAGGGTTTAGGGTTTTGGGTTGAGGGTTTAGGGTTTAGGGTTTCGGGTTTTGGGTTTTGGGTTTGGGATTTTAGGGCTTACGGTTTAGAGTTTAGAGTTTAGGGTTTAGGGTTTTGGGTTTAGTGTTTAGGGTTTACGGATTAGGGTTTAGGGTTTAGGGTTTAGAATTTAGGGTTTAGGGTTTAGGGTTTCGGGTTTAGGGTTTCATGTTTGGCGTTTTGGTTTTCGGGTTTAGGGTTTACGGTTCAGGGTGTCCGGCTTCGGGTTTAAGGTTTAGGGTTTAGAGTTTGGGGTTTAGGGTGTAGGGTTTAGTGTTGAGGGTCTCGGGTTTCGGGTTTCAAATTTTTGGTTTAGGATTTAGGGTTTAGGGTTTAGGGTTTAGGGTTTGGGGTTAGGGTTTGGGGTTAGGGTTTGGGATTTAGGGTTTAGGGTTTAGGGTTTAGGGTTTAGGTTTTAGGGTTTAGGGTTTCGAGTTTCTGGTTGCGAGTTTAGGGTTTGGGGTTTAGGGTTTAGCTTTTAGCGTTTAGGGTTTAGGGTTTAGGGTGTAGGGTTTCAAGTTTCGGGTTTAGGCTTTAGGATTTAGGGTAGGGTTTGGGGTTAGGGTTTCGGATTAGGGTTTCGAGTTTAGGGTTTCTGGTTTGCTGTTTCGAGTTTTGGATTTAAGGTTTAGGGTTTAGGGTTTCGAGTTTAGGGTTTACGATCTAGGGTTTTGGGTTTAGGGTTAATGGTTTAGGTGTTTAGGTTTTAGGGTTTAGGGTTTAGGGTTCAGGATTTAAAGTTTATGGTTTAGGGTTTAAGGTTTCGGGTGAGGTTTTCAAGTTAGGGTTTCGGGTTTAGGGTTTCGAGCTTAGGGTTTTGGGTTTAGGGTTTAGGGTTTAGGATTTAGGGTTTAGGGATTAGGGTTTAGGGTTTCGTGTTTCAGGTTTCGGGTTTTGAGTTTAGGGTTTAGGGTTTAGGGTTTAGGGTTTAGGGTTTTGGATTTTAGGTTTCGAGTTTAGGGTTTAGGGTTTAGGGTTTGGGGTTAGGGTTTGGGTTTAGGGTTTCGGATTTAGGGTTTAGGGTCTTGGGTTTAGGGTTTAGCTCTCTAGGTTTTAGGGTTTGGGTTTTAGGGTTTTGGGTTTTGGGTTTAGGATTTAGGGTTTAGGGTTTCGGGTTTTAGATTTTGGGTTTGGGGTTTTAGGGCTTACGGTTTAGAGTTTAGAGTTTAGGGTTTAGGGTTTAGGGTTTAGTGTTCAAGGTTTAAGGATTAGGGTTTATGCTTTACGGTTTAGGGTTTAGAATCTAGGGTTTAGGGTTTAGGGTTTAGGGTTTAGGGTTTAGGGTTTAGGGTTTAGGGTTTAGGGTTTAGGGTTTAGGGTTTAGGGTTTCGGGTTTGGCGTTTTGGGTTTAGGGTTTAGGGTTCAGGGTGTCCGGCTTCGGGTTTAGGGTTTAGGGTTTAAAGTTTGGGGTTTAGGGTGTAGGGTTTAGGGTTTAGGGTTTCGGGTTTATAGTTTAGGACTTAGGGTTTAGGGTTTAGGGTTTAGCGTTTGGGGTTAGGTTTTAGGGTTAGGGTTTGGGATTTAGGGTCTAGGGTGTAGGGTTTTCGTGTTTAGGTTTTAGGGTTTGGCTTTTAGGGGTTAGGGTTCAGGGTTTACGGTTTAAGGTTTTGGGTTTAGGGTTTAGGGTTTAGGGTTTAACGTATAGGGTTTAGGGTTTAGGGTTTATGGTGTAGGGTTTAGGCTTTAGTGTTTAGGTTTTTAGGTTTTAGGGTTTGGGTTTTAGGGTTTAGGGTTCAGGGTTTAGGGTTTAGGGTTTAAGGTTTAGGGTTTAGGGTTTGGTGTTAAGCTTTGGGGTTAGGGTTTAGCATTCAATGTTTAGGGTTTACGGTTTAGGGTTTAGGGTTTCGGGTTTAGTGTTTAGGGTTTAGGGTTTAAGGTTTAGGGCTTAGGTGTTTATGTTTTAGTGTTTAAGTTTTAGGGTTTTGGGTTATGGGTTTAGGGTTTAGGTTTTGGGGTTTAGGGTTTAGGGTTTTTGTTTTGGGGTTTTGGATTTATGGGTTAGTGTTTTCGGTTAGGGGTTGGGGTTAGGGGTTTAGAATTTTGGGTTTATGGTTTAGGGTTTTGGGTTTGGGGTTTTGGGTTTAGGTGTTTAGGGTTTAGGGTTTTTTGTTTTGTACTTGGGGTTTCGGGTTTTTTGTTTAGGGTTTAAGGTTTAGAGTTTAGGGTTTATGATTTTTAGGGTCCAGGGTTTAGGGTTTAGCTGTTTTGGTTTTGGGTTTATGGTTTTGGATTTAGAGTTTAGTGTTTAGGGTTTTAGGTTTAGGGTGTAGGTTATAGGGTTAGGGGATTAGTATTTAGGGTTTAGGGTTTAGAATTTAGGGTTTGGGGTTTAGGGTTTAGGGTTTAGGGTTTCAGTTTTGGGGTTTTGGGTTTTGGGTTTACGGTTTAGCTTTAAGGGTTTATGGTTTAAGGTTTCGGGTTTCGTGTTTCGAGCTTTGGGTTTAGGATTTAGTGTTTTAGGTTTAGGGTTTAGAGTTTAGGGTTTGGGTTTAGGGTTTTGTGTTTAGGGTTTTGGGTGTAGGGTTTCGGGTTTTGGGTTTTGGGTTTAGGGTTTAGAGTTTAAGGTTAGGGTTTAGGGTTTAGGGTTTAGTTTTTACGGTTTTGGGTTTAGGGTTTAGGGCCTAGGTTTTAGGGTTTAGGGCTTGCGGTTAGGATTTAGGGTAAGGGTTTAGGATTTTGGGTTTGGGGTTTTGGGCTATGGTTTGGGGTTAGAGTTCCGTATTTAGGGTTTAGGGATTAGCGTTTAGGGTTTAGGGTTTAGGTGTTTAGGTTTTAGGGTTTCGATTTTAAGGTTTACGGTTCTGGGTTTAGGGTTTAGGGTTTAGGGTTTAGTGTTTGGGTTTTAGGGTTTAGGGTTTAGGGTTTAGGGTTTCGAGTTTCGGGTTTCGAGTTTAGGGTTTAGGGTTTAGGGTTTAGCTTTTAGGGTTTAGGGCTTAGGGTTTAGGGTTTCGGGTGTAGGGTTTCAAGTTTCGGGTTTAGGCTTTAGGCTTTAGGGTAAGGTTTGGGGTTAGGGTTTCGTATTAGGGTTTCGAGTTTAGGGTTTCTGGTTTGCGGTTTCGGGTTTAGGATTTAGGGTTTAGGGTTTAGGGTTTCGAGTTTAGGGTTTATGGTCTAGGGTTTTGGGTTTAGGGTTAATGGTTTAGGTGTTTAGGTTTTAGGGTTTCGGGTTTTGGGTTTCAGGTGTAGGGTTTAGGGTATGTGGTTAAGTGTTTAGGGTTTAGCGTTTAGGGTTTAGGGTTTCGAGTTTAGGGTTTAGGGTTTAGGTTTTAGAGTTTAGGTTTTTAGGTTTAAGGGTTTGGGTTTTTGGGTTTAAGGTTTAGGGTTTGGGGTTAAGGTTTGGTGTTCGAGTTTCGGATTTAGGGTTTAGGGTTTTGCGTTCAGGGTTTAGGGTTTAGCGTTCAGGATTTAGGGTTTACGGTTTTGGGTTTACGGTTTCGCGTTTAGTGTTTAGGGTTTGTTTTTTAGGGTTTAGGTGTTTAGGTTTTAGGGTTTAGGTTTTGGGGTTTTGGGTAACGGATTTAGGGTTTAGGTTTTACGGTTTAGGGTTTAGAGCTTTGGGTTTTGGGTTTAGGGTTTAGGGTTTAGGGTTTAGGTTTTAGGTTTGGGGTTTATGGTTCGGGGTTAGGGTTTAGGGTTAGGGTTTCGGGTTAGGGTTTTGGGTTTAGGGTTTCGGGTTTACTTTTTCGTGTTTTGGGTTTTGGGTTTAGGGTTTAGGTTTTATGGTTTAGGGTTTAGGGTTCAGGATTTAAGGTTTAGGGTTTAGCGTTTAACGTTTTGGGTTAGGTTTTCATGTTAGGGTTTCGGGTTTAGGGTTTCGAGTTTTGGGTTTTGGGTTTAGGGTTTTGGGTTTAGGATTTAGGGTTTAGGGTTTAGGGTTTCGTGTTTCAGGTTTCGGGTTTCAGGTTTTGGGTTTAGGGTTTAGGGTTTAGTGTTTTGGTTTTAGGGTTTAGGTTTTGGGGTTTAGGTTTTGGGGTTAGGGTTTGGGGTTAGGGTTTCGTGTTTAGGGTTTGGGGTCTTGGGTTGAGGGTTTAGGGTTTAGGGTTTAGCTCTCTAGGTTTTAAGGTTTAGGTTTTAGGGTTTTGGGTTTTGGGTTTTGGGTTTTGGGTTTGGGGTTTTAGGGCTTACGGTTTAGAGTTTAGAGTTTAGGGTTTAGGGTTTTGGGTTTAGTGTTTAGGGTTTACAGATTAGGGTTTAGGGTTTAGGGTTTAGGGTTTAGGGTTTAGAATTTAGGGTTTAGGGTTTAGGGTTTAGGGTTTAGGGTTTCGGTTTTAGGGTTTAGGGTTTAGGGTTTCGGGTTTGGCTTTTTGGGTTTAGGGTTTAGGGTGTCCGGTTTCTGGTTTAAGGTTTAGGGTTTAGAGTTTGGGGTTTAGGGTTTAGGGTTTAGGGTTTAGGGTTTCGGGTTTCGGGTTTTGGGTTTTTGGTTTAGGATTTTGGGTTTAGGATTTAGGGTTTAGGGTTTGGGGTTAGGGTTTGGGATTTAGGGTTTAGGGTTTAGGGTTTAGGGTTTAGGGTTTAGGTTTTAGGGTTTAGGGTTTAGGGTTTAGGGTTTAGGGTTTAGGGTTTCGAGTTTCGGGTTTCGAGTTTTGGGTTTAGGTTTTTGGGTTTAGCTTTTAGGGTTTAGGGTTTTGGGTTTAGGGTGTAGGGTTTCAAGTTTCGGGTTTAGGCGTTAGGCTTTAGGGTAGGGTTTGGGGTTAGGGTTTTGGATTAGGGTTTCGAGTTTAGGGTTTCTGGTTTCGAGTTTAGGGTTTAGGGTTTAGGGTTTCGAGTTTAGTGTTTACGGTCTAGGGTTTTGGGTTTAGGGTTAATGGTTTAGGTTTTAGGGTTTAGGGTTTAGGGTTCAGGATTTAAAGTTTAGGGTTTAGGGTTTAGGGTTTCGAGTTTCGGGTTTCGAGTTTAGGGTTTTGGGTTTTGGGTTTAGCTTTTAGGGTTTAGGGTTTAGGGTTTAGGGTGTAGGGTTTCAAGTTTCGGGTTTAGGCTTTAGGCTTTAGGGTAGGGTTTGGGGTTAGGGTTTCGTATTAGGGTTTCGAGTTTAGGGTTTCTGGTTTGCGGTTTCGAGTTTTGGATTTAGGGTTTAGGGTTTAGGGTTTAGGGTTTCAAGTTTAGTGTTTACGGTCTAGGGTTTAGGGTTTAGGGTTAATGGTTTAGATTTTAGGGTTTAGGGTTTAGGGTTCAGGATTTAAAGTTTAGGGTTTAGGGTTTAAGGTTTCGGGTTAGGTTTTCATGTTAGGGTTTCGGGTTTAGGGTTTCGAGTTTAGGGTTTTGGGTTTAGGGTTTAGGGTTTAGGATTTAGGGTTTTGGGATTAGGGTTTAGGGTTTCGTGTTTCAAGTTTCGGGTTTCAGGTTTAGGGTTTAGGGTTTAGAGTTTAGTGTTTTGGTTTTCAGGGTTTAGGGTTTAGGGTTTAGGGTATAGGGTTTAGCTTTTGGGGTTAGGGTTTGGGGTTAAGGTTTCGGATTTAGGGTTTAAGGTCTTGGGTTTAGGGTTTAGGGTTTAGCTCTCTAGGTTTTAGGGTTTAGGTTTTAGGGTTTAGGGTTTTGGGTTTAGGGTTTAGGGTTTAGGGAGTCGGGTTTTAGATTTTGGGTTTGGGGTTTTAGGGCTTACGGTTTAGAGTTTAGAGTTTAGGGTTTGGGGTTTAGGGTTTAGTGTTCATGGTTTAGGGATTAGGGTTTATGCTTTACGTTTTAGGGTTTAGAATTTAGGGTTTAGGGTTTAGGGTTTAGGGTTTAGGGTTTAGGGTGTAGAGTTTAGGGTTTAGGGTTTAGGGTTTAGGGTTTGGGGTTTAGGGTTTAGGGTTTAGGGTTTCGGGTTTGGCGTATTGGGTTTAGGGTTTAGGGTTTAGGGTTCAGTGTGTCCGGCTAAGGGTTTAGGGTTAGGGTTCAGGGTTTATGGTTTAGGGTTTAGGGTTTAGGGTTTAACGTATAGGGTTTATGGTTTAGGGTTTAGGGTTTATGGTGTAGGGTTTAGGTTTTAGTGTTTAGGTTTTTAGGTTTTAGGGTTTGGGTTTTAGGGTTTAGGGTTTAGGGTTTAGGGTTTAGGGTTTAGGGTTTAGGGTTTGGTGTTAAGGTTTGGGGTTAGGGTTTAGCGTTTAGGGTTTAGGGTTTACGGTTTAGGGTTTAGTGTTTCGGGTTTAGTGTTTAGGGTTTAGGGTTTAAGGTTTAGGGTTTAGGTGTTTATGTTTTAGGGTTTAAGTTTTAGGGTTTTGGGTTATGGGTTTAGGGTTTATGTTTTGGGGTTTAGGGTTTAGGCTTTTGATTTTGGGGTTTTGGATTTATGGTTTAGTGTTTTCGGTTAGGGTTTGGGGTTAGGGCTTTAGAGTTTTCAGTTTATGGTTTAGGGTTTAGGGTTTTGGGTTTATTGTTTTGTACTTGGGGTTTCGGGTTTTTTGTTTAGGGTTTAAGGTTTAGAGTTTAGAGTTTATGATTTTTAGGGTCCAAGGTTTTGGGTTTAGTTGTTTTGGTTTTGGGTTTGTGGTTTTGGATTTAGAGTTTAGTGTTTAGGGTTTTAGGTTTAGGGTTTAGGTTATAGGGTTAGGGGATTAGTGTTTACGGTTTAGGGTTTAGAATTTAGGGTTTGGGGTTTAGGGTTTAGGGTTTAGCGTTTAGGGTTTTAGTTTTAGGGTTTTGGGTTTTGGGTTTACAGTTTAGGTTTTAGGGTTTATGGTTTACGATTTCGGGTTTCGTGTTTCGAGCTTAGGGTTTAGGTTTTAGGGTTTTGGGTTTAGGGTTTAGGGTTTAGGGTTTAGAGTTTAGGGTTTTAGGTTTGGGGTTTTGTGTTTAGGGTTTTGGGTTTGGGGTTTCGGGTTTAGGGTTTAGGGTTTTGGGTTTAGGGTTTAGAGTTTAGGGTTAGGGTTTAGGGTTTAGGGTTTTGTTTTTACGGTTTTGGGTTTTGGGTTTAGGGTTTAGGGCTTTGGTTTTAAGGTTAAGGGCTTGCGGTTGGGATTTGGGGTAAGGGTTTAGGATTTTGGGTTTGGGGTTTTGGGTTAGGATTTGGGGTTAGAGTTCCGTATTTAGGGTTTAGGGATTAGCGTTTAGGGTTTAGGGTTTAGGGTTTAGGTGTTTAGGTTTTAGGATTTCGATTTTAAGGTTTAGGGTTCTGGGTTTAGGGTTTAGGGTTTAGGGTTTAGACTTTCGGTTTTAGGGTTTAGGGTTTAGGGTTTAGGGTTTAGGGTTTCGAGTTTCGGGTTTCGAGTTTAGGGTTTAGGGTTTAGGGTTTAGCTTTTAGGGTTTAGGGTTTAGGGTTTAGGGTTTCGGGGGTAGGGTTTCAAGTTTCGGGTTTTGGCTTTAGGCTTTAGGGTAGGGTTTGGGGTGAGGGTTTTGGATTAGGGTTTCGAGTTAAGGTTTCTGGTTTTCGTTTTCGGGTTTAGGATTTAGGGTTTAGGGTTTAGGGTTCGAGTTTAGGGTTTATGGTCTAGGGTTTTGGGTTTAGGGTTAATGGATTAGGTGTTTTGGTTTTAGGGTTTCGGGTTTTGGGTTTTAGGTGTAGGGTTTAGGGTATGGGGTTAAGGGTTTAGGGTTTAGCATTTAGCGTTTAGGGTTTCGGGTTTAGGGTTTAGGTTTTACGGTTTAGGATTTTAGGTTTGAGGGTTTGGGTTTTAGGGTTTAGGGTTTAGGGTTTAGGGTTTAGGGTTTAGGGTTTGGGGTTAAGGTTTGGGGTTAGGGTTTCGGATTTAGGGTTTAGGGTTTAGGGTTTAGGGTTTAGGGTTTAGGGTTTAGGGTTTAGAGTTTCGGATTTAGTGTTTAGGGTTTAGGGTTTAAGGTTTAGGGTTTAGGTGTTTAGGTTTTAGGGTTTAGGTTTTAGGGTTTTGGGTTATGGGTTTAGGGTTGAGGTTTTAGGGTTTAGGGTTTAGGGTTTCAGGTTTTGGGTTTAGGGTTTAGGGTGTAGGGTTTAAGGTTTGGGGTTTATGGTTCTAGGTTAGGGTTGAGGGTTACGGTTTCGGGTTAGGGTTTCGGGTTTAGGGTTTCGAGTTTAGGTTTTTGGGTTTTGGGTTTTGGGTTTAGTGCTTAGGATTTAGGGTTTAGGTTTTAGGGTTTAGGGTTCAGGATTTAAGGTTTAGGGTTTAGGGTTTAGGGTTTACGGTTTAAGGTTTCGAGTTAGAGTTTCGGGTTAGGGTTTCGGGTTTAGGGTTTCGAGTTTAGGTTTTTGGGTTTGGGGTTTAGGGTTTAGGATTTAGGGTTTAGGGATTAGGGTTTAGGGTTTCGTGTTTCAAGTTTCGGGTTTTAGGTTTATTATTTAGGGTTTTAAGGTTTAGGGTTTAGGTTTCGGGGTTAGGGTTTGGGGTTAGGGTTTAGGGTCTTGGGTTTAGGGTTTAGGGTTTAGGGTTTAGGCCTCTAGGTTTTATGGTTTGGGTTTTAGGGTTTAAGGTTTTCGGCTTAGGGTTTAGGGTTTAGGGTTTCGAGTTTTGGGTTTTGGGTTTGGGGTTTTAGGGCATAGGGTTTATGGTTTAGAGTTTAGGGTTTAGGGTTTTGGGTTTAGTGTTCAGGGTTTAGGGATTAGGGTTTAGGGTTTATGGTTTAGGGTTTAGAATTTAGGGTTTAGGGTTTAGGGTTTAGGGTTTAGGGTTTAAGGTTTAGGGTTTAGGGTGTAGGATTTGGGGTTTAGGGTTTCGGGTTTGGCGTTTTGGGTATAGGGTTTAGGGTTTAGGGTTTCCGATTTCGGGCTTAGTGTTTAGGGTTTAGGGTTTAGGGTTTCGGGTTTCGATTTTATGGTTTAGGATTTTGCGTTTCGGTTTAGGGTGTAGTGTTTGTGGTTAGGGTTTGGGGTGGGGGTTTAGGATTTAGGGTCTAGGGTTTAGGGTTTAGGGTTTAGGGTTTAGGGTTTTGGTGTTTTTGTTTTAGGGTTTGGCTTTTTGGGGTTAGGGTTCTGGGTTTATGGTTTAGGGTTTTGGATTTACGAATTAGGGTTGAGGGTTTCAGGTTTAGGGTTTAGGGTTTAGCATTTAGGGTTTATGGTTTAGGGTTTATGTTTAGGGTTTAGGTTTTTAGGTTTTAGGGTTGGGGTTTTAGCGTTTAGGGTTTAGGGTTTAGTGTTTAATGTTTTGGGTTTAGGGTTTATGGTTTGGTGTTAAGGTTTGGGGTTAGGGTTTAGCGTTCAGGATTTAGGGTTTAGCGTTTAGGGTTTAGGGTTTACGGTTTACGGTTTAGGGTTTCGGGTTTAGTGTTTAGGGTTTAGGGTTTAAGGTTTAGGGTTTAGGTGTTTAGGTTTTAGGGTTTAAGTTTTACGGTTTTGGGTTTTGGGTTTAGGGTTTAGGTTTTAGGGTTTAGGGTTTAGGGTTTAGGGTTTAGGGTTTTGGTTTTAGGGTTTAGGGTTTAGGGATTAGGGTTTAGGGTTTAGGGTTTAGGGTTGTGGGTTTTTGTGTTTGGGTTTTAGGGTTTGGTTTTTTGGGGTTAGGGTTCTGGGTTTGTGGTTTAGGGTTTTGGTTTTAAGGTTTAGGGTTTAGTGTTCAGGGTTTAGGGTTTAGTGTTCAGGGTTTAGGGATTAGGGTTTAGGGTTTGGCTTTTTCGGGTTAGGGTTCTGGGTTTATGGTTTAGGGTATTGGGTTTAGGATTTAGGGTTTAGGGTTTAGGGTTTAGCGTTTAGGGTTTAGCGTTTAGGTTTTTAGGTTTTAGGGTTGGAGTTTTAGGGTTTAGGGTTTAGGGTTTAGTGTTTAATGTTTAGGGTTTAGGGTTTAGGGTTTAGGGTTTAGGGTTTGGTGTAAAGGTTTGGGGTTAGGGTTTAGCGTTCAGGATTTAGGGTTTAGCGTTTTGGGTTTAGGGTTTCGGGTTTAGTGTTTAGGGTTTAGGGTTTAAGGTTTAGGGTTTAGGTGTTTAGGTTTTAGGGTTTAAGTTTTAGGGTTTTGGGTTATGGGTTTAGGGTTTAGGTTTTAGGGTTTAGGGTTTAGGGTTTAGGGTTTTGGTTTAGGGTTTAGGGTTAGGGATTAGGGTTGAGGGTTTAGGGTTGTGGGTTTTGGTGTTTGGGTTTTAGGGTTTGGTTTTTTGGGGTTAGGGTTCTGGGTTTATGGTTTAGGGTTTTGGGTTTAGGGTTTAGGGTTTAGTGTTCAGGGTTTAGGGATTAGGGTTTAGGTTTTACGGTTTAGGGTTTAGAATTTTGGGTTGAGTGTGTAGGGTTTAGGGTTTAGGGTTTCGAGTCTGGCGTTTTGGGTATAGGGTTTAGGGTTTAGGGTTTCCGATTTCGGGCTTAGGGGGGTTTAGGGTTCAGGGTTCAGGGTTTAGGGTTTCGAGTTTGGGTTTTATGGTTTAGGATTTAGCGTTTAGGTTTAGGGTTTAGGGTTAGGGGTTAGGGTTTGGGGTTAGTGTTTAGGATTTAGGGTCTACGGTTTAGGGTTTAGGGTTTAGGGTTTAGGGTTTTGGTGTTTTTCTTTTAGGGTTTGGCTTTTTAGGTTTAGGGTTTTGGGTTTATGGTTTAGGGTTTTGGGTTTATGATTTAGGGTTTAGGGTTTTGGGTTTAGCGTTTTGGGTTTAGGGTTTAGGGTTTAGCATTTAGGGTTTAGGTTTTAGGGTTTAGGTTTTTAGGTTTTAGGGTTTAGGGTTTAGGGTTTAGTGTTTAAGGTTTAGGGTTTAGGGTTTTTTTTTAAGGTTTGGGGTTAGGGTTTAGCATTCAGGATTTAGAGTTTAGCGTTCAGGGTTTACGGTTTACGGTTTAGGGTTTAGGGTTTAGTGTTTAGGGTTTAGGGTTTAAGGTTTAGGGCTTAGGTCTTTAGGTTTTAGGGTATAAGTTATAGGCTTTTGGGTTATGGGTTTAGGGTTTAAGTTTTAGGGTTTACGTTTTGGGGTTTAGGGTTTTGGGTTTAGGATTTTTGGGTTTAGGGATTAGGGTTTAGGGTTTAAGGTTTAGGGTTGAGGGTTTTGGTGTTTAGGTTTTAGGGCTTGGTTTTATGGGCTTAGGGTTCTGGGTTTATGGTTTTGGGTTTAGGGTTTAGGGTTTATGGTTTAGTTTTTAGGGTTTAGGATTTAGGGTTTAGGGTTTAGATGTTTAGGTTTTAGGGTTTAGGGTTATGGGTTTAGGGTTTAGGGTTTGAAGTTTTGGGTTAGGGTTTGGGGTTAAGGTTCCGTATTTAGGGTGTAGCGTTTAGGGTTTAGGGTTTCGGGTTTAGGTTTTAGGGTTTGGGTTTTAAGGTTTAGGGTTCTGGGTTTAGGGTTTAGGGTTTAGGGTTGAGGGTTTGGGTTTTTGGGTTTAGGGTTTAGGTGTTTCGGGTTTAGGGTTTAGGGTTTAGGGTTACGGGTTAGGTTTTTGGGTTTTGGGTTTTGGGTTTAGGGTTTCCGTTGTAGGTTTGGGGTTTGGGGTTAAGGGTTTAGGGTTTAGGGTTTAGGGTTCGGGGTTGAGGATTTTGGGTTTAGGGTTTCAGGTTTAGGGTTTTGGGTTTTGGGTTTTGGGTTTAGGTTTTTGGGTTTAGGGTTTTGGGTTTAGGGTTTTGAGTTTAGGGTTTCAGGTTTCAGGTTCGGGTTTTGAGTTTAGGGTTTTGGGTTTAAGGTTTAGGGTTTAGGGTTTAGGGTTTAAGGTTTGGGGTTTAGGGCTTCGAGTTTCGGGTTGTGGGTTTTGGATTTGGGGTTGTGGTTTAGGATTTAGAATTTAGGGTTTAGGGTTTAGCGTTTAGTGTTTAGGGCTTAGGTGGTTTGGTTTTAGGGTTTAGCTTTTAGGGTTCTGGGTTTAGGGTTTAGGGTTTAGGGTTTAGCGTTTCGGGTTTCGTGTTTAGGGTTTAGGGTTTAGGGTTTAAGGTTTAGGGTTTAGGTTTTAGTGTGTAGGTTTTAAGGTTTTAGGGTTTAGGGTTTAGCCTTTAGTGTTTAAGGTTTAGGGTTGAGGGTTTTGGTGTTTAGGTTTTAGGGTTTGGTTTTTTGGGGTTAGGGTTCTGGGCTTTTGGTTTTGGGTTTTGGGTTTAGGGTTTAGGGTTTATGGTTTAGTTTTTAGGGTTTAGGATTTAGGGTTTAGGGTTTAAGTATTTAGGTTTTAGGGTTTAGGGTTCTGGGTTTAGGGTTTAGGGTTTAAAGTTTGGGGTTAGGGTTTGGGGTTTGGGTTCCGTATTTAGGGTTTAGCATTTAGGGTTTAGTGTTTCAAGTTTAGGTTTTAGGGTTTTGGCTTTAAGGTTTAGGGTTCTGGGTTTAGGGTTTAGGGTTTAGGGTTTAGGGTTTGGGTTTTTGGGTTTAGGGTTTAGGTGTTTAGGGTTTAGGGTTTAGGGTTATGGGTTAGGTTTTCGGGTTTAGGGTTTTGGGTTTAATGTTTCTGGTGTAGGGTTGGGGTTTGGGGTTAAGGGTTTAGGGTTTAAGATTTGGGGTTTCGGGCTTCGGGTTTCGGGTTTAGGGTTTAGGTTTTAGTGTTCAGGTTTTTAGGTTTTAGGGTTTTTGTTTTAGGGTTTAGGGTTTAGGCTTTAGTGTTTAAGGTTTAGGGTTGAGGGTTTTGGTGTTTAGGTTTAGGGTTAGGGTTCTGGGTTTATGGTTTAGGGTTTTGGGTTTAGGGTTTAGGGTTTATGGTTTAGTTTTTAGGGTTTAGGATTTAGGGTTTAGGGTTTAGGTGTTTGGGTTTTAGGGTTTAGGGTTCTGGGTTTAGGGTTTAGGGTTTAAAGTTTGGGGTTAGGGTTCCGTATTTAGGTTTTAGCGTTTAGGGTTTAGGGTTTCGGGTTTAGGTTTTAGGGTTTTGGTTTTAAGGTTTAGGGTTTGGGTTTTTGGGTTTAGGGTTTTGGTGTTTAGGGTTTAGGGTTTTGGGTTACGGGTTATGTTTTCGGGTTTAGGGTCTCGGGTTTAATGTTTCCGGTGTAGGGTTGGGGTTTGGGGTTAAGGGTTTAGGGTTTAAGATTTGGGGTTTAGGGCTTCGGGTTTCGGGTTTTGGGTTTTGGGTTTGGGGTTGCGGTTTAGGATTTAGAATTTAGGGTTTACGGTTTAGCGTTTAGTGTTTAGGGTTTAGGTGTTTTGGTTTTAGGGTTTAGCTTTTAGGATTCTGGGTTTAGGGTTTAGGGTTTAGGGGTTAGGGTTTAGCGATTGGGTTTCGTGTTTAGGGTTTAAGGTTTTGGGTTTAGGGTTTAGGGTTTAAGGTTTAGGGTTTAGGTTTTAGTGTTCAGGTTTTTAGGTTTTAGGGTTTAGGGTTTAGGCTTTAGTGTTTAAGGTTTAGGGTTGAGGGTTTTGGTGTTTAGGTTTTAGGGTTTCGGTTTTTGGGGTTAGGGTTCTGGGTTTATGGTTTAGGGTTTTGGGTTTAGGGTTTTGGGTTTATGGTTTAGTTTTTAGGGTTTAGGATTTAGGGTTTAGGTTTTAGGTGTTTGGGTTTTAGGGTTTAGGGTTCTGGGTTTAGGGTTTCGGGTTTAATGTTTGGGGTTAGGGTTTGGGGTTAGGGTTTCGTATTTAGGTTTTAGCGTTTAGGGTTTAGGGTTTCGGGTTTAGGTTTTACGGTTTGGGTTTTAAGGTTTAGGGTTCTGGGTTTAGGGTTTAGGGTTTAGGGTTTAGGGTTTGGGTTTTTGGGTTTAGGGTTTAGGTGTTTAGGGTTTAGGGTTTAGGGTTACGGGTTAGGTTTTCGGGTTTAGGGTTTCGGGTTTAGGGTTTCCGGTGTAGGGTTGGGGTTTGGGTTAAGGGTTTAGGGTTTAGGGTTCGGGGTTGAGGATTTTGGGTTTAGTGTTTCTGGTTTAGGGTTTAGGGTTTTAGGTTTTGGTTTTTGGGTTTAGGGTTTCGGGTTTAGGGTTTAGAGTTTAGGGTTTCAGGTTTTGGGTTTCGGGTTTTGAGTTTAGGGTTTAGGGTTTAAGGTTTAGGGTTTAGGGTTTAGGGTTTAAGGTTTGGGGTTTAGGGCTTCGGGTTTTGGGTTTTGGATTTGGGGTTGTGGTTAAGGATTTATAATTTAGGGTTTAGGGTTTTACGTTTACTGTTTAGGGTTTAGGTGTTTTGGTTTTAGGGTTTAGCTTTTAGGGTTCTGGGTTTAGGGTTTATGGTTTCGGGTTTAGGGTTTCAGGTGTAGGGCTTAGGGTTTGGGGATAAGGGTTTAGGGTTTACGGTTTAGGGTTTACGGTTTAGGGTTGAGGGTTCAGGGTTCAGGGTTCAGTATTTAGGGTTTAGGGTTTCAGGTTTTGGGTTTTGGGTTTTGGGTTTTTGGTTTAGGTTTTTGGGTCTAGGGTTTCGGGTTTAGGGTTTAGAGTTTAGGGTTTCAGGTTTCGGGTTTCGGGTTTTGACTTTAGGGTTTAGGGTTTAAGGTTTAAGGTTTAGGGTTTAGGGCTTAAGGTTTGGGGTTTAGGGCTTTGGGTTTCGGGTTTTGGGTTTAGGGTTTGGGGTTGCGGTTTAGGATTTAGAATTTAGGGTTTAGGGTTTAGCGTTTAGTGTTTAGGGTTTAGGTGTTTTGGTTTTAGGGTTTAGCTTTTAGGGTTCGGGGTTTAGGGTTTAGGGTTTAGGGTTTAAGGTTTAGCGTTTTGGGTTTCATTTTTAGGGTTTAGGGTTTAGGGTTTAAGGTTTAGGGTTTAGGTTTTAGTGTTTAGGTTTTAGGTTTTAGGGTTTGGGGTTTAGGGTTGTGGGTTTTGGTGTTTGGGTTTTAGGGTTTGGTTTTTTGGGGTTAGAGTTCTAGGTTTATGGTTTAGGGTTTTGGGTTTAGGGTTTAGGGTTTAGTGTTCAGGGTTTCGGGATTAGGGTTTAGGTTTTATGGTTTAGGGTTTAGAATTTTGGGTTGAGTGTGTAGGGTTTAGGGTTTAGGGTTTAGGGTTTCGGGTTTGGCGTTTTGAGTATAGGGTTTAGGGTTTAGGATTTCCTATTTCGGGCTTAGGGTTTAGTGTTTAGAGTTTAGGGTTTAGGGTTTAGGGTTTAGGGTTCAGGGTTTAGGGTTTCGAGTTTGGGTTTTATGGTTTAGGATTTAGCGTTTAGGTTTAGGGTTTAGGGTTTGGGGTTAGGGTTTGGGGTTAGGGTTTAGGATTTAGGGTCTACGGTTTAGGGTTTAGTGTTTAGGGTTGAGGGTTTTGGTGTTTTTGTTTTATGGTTTGGCTTTTTAGGGTTAGGGTTCTGGGTTTATGGTTTAGGGTTTTGGGTCTAGGATTTAGGGTTTTGGGTTTTGGGTTTAGCGTTTTGGGTTTAGGGTTTAGGGCTTAGGATTTAGGGTTTAGGTTTTTAGGTTTTAGGGTTGGTGTTTTAGGGTTTAGGGTTTAGGGTTTAGTGTTTAAGGTTTAGGGTTTAGGGTTTAGGGTTTAGGGTTTGTTTTTAATGTTTGGGGTTAGGGTTTAGCGTTCAGGATTTAGAGTTTAGCGTTCAGGGTTTAGGGTTTACGGTTTAGGGTTTAGGGTTTAGTGTTTAGGGTTTAGGGTTTAAGGTTTAGGGCTTAGGTGTTTTGGTTTTAGGGTATAAGTTATAGGGTTTTGGGTTATGGGTTTAGGGTTTAAGTTTTAGGGTTTACGTTTAAGGGTTTGGGGTTTTGGGTTTAGGGATTAGGGTTTAGGGTTTAAGGTTTAGGGTTGAGGGTTTTGGTGTTTAGGTTTTGGGGCTTGGTTTTATGGGGTTAGGGTTCTGGGTTTATGGTTTAGGGTTTTGGGTTTAGGGTTTAGGGTTTATGGTTTAGTTTTTAGGGTTTAGGATTTAGGGTTTAGGGTTTAGATGTTTAGGTTTTAGGGTTTAGGGTTCTGGGTTTAGGGTTTAGGGTTTAAAGTTTGGGGTTAGGGTTTGGGGTTAGGGTTCCGTATTTAGGGTTTAGCGTTTAGGGTTTGGGGTTTCAGGTTTTGGTTTTAGGGTTTGGGTTTTAAGGTTTAGGGTTCTGGTTTAGGGTTTAGGGTTTAGGGTTTAGGGTTTGGGCCTTTGGGTTTAGGGTTTAGGTGTTTAGGGTCTAGGGTTTAGGGTTTAGGGTTACGGGTAAGGTTTTCGGGTTTAGGGTTTTGGGTTTAGGTTTTCCGGTGTAGGGTTGGGGTTTGGGGTTAAGGGTTTAGGGTTTAGGGTTTAGCGTTCGGGGTTGAGGATTTTCGGTTTAGGGTTTCAAGTTTAGGGTTTTGGGTTTTGGGTTTTGGGTCTAGGTTTTTGGGTTTAGGGTTTTGGGTTTAGGGTTTAGAGTTTAGGGTTTCAGGTTTCGGGTTCGGGTTTTGAGTTTAGGGTTTAGGGTTTAAGGTTTAGGGTTTAGGGTTTAGGGTTTAAGGTTTGGGGTTTAGGGATTCGAGTTTCGGGTTTTGGGTTTTGGATTTGGGGCTGTGGTTTAGGATTTAGAATTTAGGGTTTAGGGTTTTGCGTTTAGTGTTTAGGGTTTTGGTGTTTTGGTTTTAGGGTTTAGCTTTTAGGGTTCTGGGTTTTGGGTTTACGGTTTCGGGTTTAGGGTTTCAAGTGCAGGGCTTAGGGTTTGGGGATAAGGGTTTAGGGTTTAGGGTTTAGGGTTTAGGGTTTAGGGATTAGGGTTCAGGGTTCAGGATTTAGGGTTTAGGGTTTCAGGTTTTGGGTTTTGGGTTTTGGGTTTTTGGTTTAGGTTTTTGGGTCTAGGGTTTGGGGTTTAGGGTTTAAAGTTTAGGGTTTCAGGTTTCGGGTTTCGGGTTGTGACTTTAGGGTTTAGGGTTTAACGTTTAGGGTTTAGGGTTTAGGGTTTAAGGTTTGGGGTTTAGGGCTTCGGGTTTCGGGTTTTGGGTTTAGGGTTTGGGATTGCGGTTTAGGATTTAGAATTTAGGGTTTAGTGTTTAGCGTTTAGTGTTTAGGGTTTAGGTGTTTTGGTTTTAGGGTTTAGCTTTTAGGGTTCTAGGTTTAGGGTTTAGGGTTTAGCGTTTCGGGTTTCGTGGTTAGGGTTTAGGGTTTAGGGTTTAGGGTTTAAGGTTTAGGGTTTAGGTTTTAGTGTTCAGGTTTTTAGGTTTTAGGGTTTGGGTTTTAGGGTTTTGGGTTTAGGGTTTAGGGTTTAGGCTTTAGTGTTTGAGGTTTAGGGTTGAGGGTTTTGGTGTTTAGGTTTTATGGTTTGGTTTTTTGGGGTTAGGGTTCTGGGTTCTTGGTTTAAGGTTTAGGGTTAGGGTTTAGGGTTTAGTTTTTTGGGTTTAGGATTTAGGGTTTAGGGTTTAGGTGTTTAGGTTTTAGGGTTTAGAGTTCTGGGTTTAGGGTTTAGGATTTAAAGTTTGGGGTTAGGGTTTGGGGTTAGGGTTCCGTATTTAGGGTTTAGCGTTTAGGGTTTAGGGTTTCGGGTTTAGGGTTTCGGGTTTAGGTTTTAGGGTTTTGGTTTTAAGGTTTAGGGTTCTGGGTTTAGGGTTTAGGGTTTAGGGTTTAGGGTTTGGGTTTTTGGGTTTAGGGTTTAGGTGTTTAGGGTTTAGGGTTTAGGGTTACGGGTTAGGTTTTCGGGTTTAGGGTTTCGGGTTTAGGGTTTCCGGTGTAGGGTTGGGGTTTGGGTTAAGGGTTTAGGGTTTAGGGTTTAGGGTTTGGGGTTGAGGATTTTGGGTTTAGGGTTTCAAGTTTTGGGTTTTGGGTTTTGGGTTTTGGGTTTAGGTTTTTGGGTTTAGGGTTTCGGGTTTAGGGTTTAGAGTTTAGGGTTTCAGGTTTCGGGTTTCGGGTTTTGAGTT
Organism: Malania oleifera; assembly: GCF_029873635.1. Classification (NCBI taxonomy): domain Eukaryota; kingdom Viridiplantae; phylum Streptophyta; class Magnoliopsida; order Santalales; family Ximeniaceae; genus Malania; species Malania oleifera. The sequence continues at coordinate 16,451 of NW_026651682.1, read as the reverse complement.
TAGGGTTTAGGGTTTAAGGTTTAGGGTTTAGGGTTTAGGGTTTAAGGTTTGGGGTTTAGGGCTTCGGGTTTCGGGTTTAGGGTTTGGGGTTGCGGTTTAGGATTTAGGGTTCTGGGTTTAGGGTTAAGGGTTTAGGGTTTAGGGTTTAGCGTTTTGGGTTTCATTTTTAGGGTTTAGGGTTTAGGGTTTAGGGTTTAGGGTTTGGGGTTAAGGTTTGGGGTTAGGGTTTAACGTTCAAGCTTTTGGGTTTTCGGTTAATGGTTTTGGGTTTTGGATTTTAGGGTTTAGGGTTTAGTGTTTAGGGTTTAGGGTTTAGGATTCGGGGTTAAGGTTTGGGGTTAGGGTTTAGCGTTCAGGGTTTAAGGTTTAGCGTTTTAGGTTTGGGGTTTACGGTTTTGGGTTTAGTGTTTAGGGTTTAGGGTTTAGGTTTTAGGGTTTTGGGTTGTTGGTTTAGGGTTTAGGTTTTAGGGTTTAGGGTTTATGGTTTAGGGTTTAGGGTTTACCGTTTCGGGTTTCGGGTTTAGGGTTTGGGGTTGAGGGTTTAGGGTTTAAGGTTTATGGTTTAGTGGTTAGGCTTTTGTATTTAAGGTTTAGGGTTTAGGTTTTTAGGTTTTAGAGTTTGGGTTTTAGGGTTTAGGGTTCTGAGTTTAGGGTTTGGGGTTCAGGGTTTAAAGTTTGGGGTTAGGGTTTCGTATTTGGGGTTTAGCATTTAGGGTTTAGGGTTTTGGGATTAGGTGTTTAGGTTTTAGGGTTTGGGTTTTAAGGTTTAGGGTTTAGGGTTTAGGGTTTAGGGTTTACGGTTTAGGGTTTGGATTTTTGGGTTTAGGGTTTAGGGTTTAGGGTTACGGATTAGAGTTTCAGGTTTAGGGTTTCGAGTTTAGGGTTTTAGATGTAGGGCTTAGGGTTTGGAGTTAAGGGGTTAGACTTTGGGGTTTAGGGCTTAGGTTTTACGGTTTAGGGTTCAGGGTTCAGGATTTAGGGTTTAGGGTTTCAGGTTTAGGGTTTTGGGTTTTGGGTTTTGGGTTTAGGGTTTAGGGTTTAGGGTTTGGGGTTTAGGGTTTCAGTTTTCGGGTTTTGAGTTTAGGGTTTAGGGTTTAGGGTTTAGGGTTTAAGGTTTGGGGTTTAGGGTTCGGGTTTCAGGTTTTGGGTTTAGGGTTTGAGGTTGGGGTTTAGGATTTAGAATTTACGGTTTTGGGTTTGGGGTTTGGGGTTAGGGTTTGGTGTTAGGGTTTAGGATTTAGGGTTTAGGGTTGAGCGTTTTGGTGTTTAGGTTTTAGGGTTTGGTTTTTAGGGATTAGGGTTCTGGGTTTAGGGTTTAGGGTTTAGGATTTAGGGTTTAGCGTTAGCGTTTCGGGTTTAGGGTTTAGGGTTTAGGGTTTAGGATTTAGGGTTTAGGGTTTAGGTTTTAGGGTTTAAGTTTTCAGGTTTTAGGGTTTGGGTTTTAGGGTTTAGGGTTTAGGGTTTAGGGTTTAGGTTTTAGGGTTTAGGGTTTGGGGTTAAGGTTTGGGGTTAGGGTTTAGCGTTCAGGGTTTAGGATTTAGCGTTTAGGGATTAGGGTTTACGGTTTAGGGTTTAGGGTTTCGGGTTTAGTGTTTAGGGTTTTGGGTTTAAGGTTTAGGGTTTAGGTGTTAAGGTTTTAGGGTTTAGGTTTTAGGGTTTTGGGTTACGGGTTTAGGGGTTACGTTTTAGGGTTTAGGGTTTAGGGTTTTGGGTTTAGTTTTTTGGGTTTAGGGTTTAGGGTTTTGGGTTTGGGGTTTGCGGTTAGGGTTTAGGGTTAGGGTTTCAGGTTTAGGGTTTCTAGTTTAGGTTTTCGGGTTTTGGGTTTCGGGTTTAGGGTTTAGGGTTTAGGGTTTCAGGTTTAGGGCTTTTCGTTTTGGGTTTAGGGTTTGGGGTTTGGGGTTAGGGTTTGGTGTTAGGGTTTAGGATTTAGGGTTTAGGGTTTAGGGTTTTGGTGTTTAGGTTTTAGGGTTTGGGTTTTAGGGTTTAGGGTTCTGGGTTTATGGCTTAGGGTTTTGGGTTTAGGGTTTAGGGTTTAGGGTTTATGATTTTGTGTTTAGGGTTTAGGATTTAGGGTTTAGGGTTTTGGGTTTAGGGTTTGGGGTTAAGGTTTGGGGTTAGGGTTTAGCGTTTAGGGTTTAGGGTTTAGCGTTCAAGCTTTAGGGTTTACGGTTTAGGGTTTTGGGTTTAGGGTTTTAGGGTTTAGGGTTTAGCGTTTAGGGTTTAGGGTTTAAGGTTTGGGTTTAAGGTTTGGGGTTAGGGTTTAGCGTTCAGGGTTTAAGGTTTAGCGTTCAAGGTTTAGGATTTACGGTTTTGGGTTTAGGGTTTTGGGTTTAGTGTTTAGGGTTTAGGGTTTAGGTTTTGGGGTTTTGGGTTTAGGTTTTAGGTTTTAGGGTTTGGGCTTTAGCGTTTCGGGTTTCGGGTTTAGGGTTTAGAGTTTAGGGTTTGGGGTTTAGGGTTTAGTTTTTAGGATTTAGGTTTTTAGGTTTTAGAGTTTGGGTTTTAGGGTTTAGGGTTTAGGTGTTTAGGTTTTTGGGTTTGGGTTTTAGGGTTTAGTGTTCTGGATTTAGGGTTTAGGGTTTAGGGTTTAGGGTTTAGGGCTTAGGGTTTTTACGTTCTGGGCGTAGTGTTTAGTGGTTCAGGTTTAGGGTTTCGGGTTTAGGGTTTCGGGTTTAGGGTTTACGGTTTAGGATTTCGGGTTTGGAGTTTTGGGTTTAGGGTTTAGGGTTTAGGGTTTAGGGTTTCCGGTTTCGGGCTTAGGGTTTAGGGTTGAGAGTTTAGGGTTTAGGGTTTTGGGTTTAGGGTTTTGGTGTTTAGGTTTTAGCGTTTGGGTTTTAGGGTTTAGGGTTCTGGGTTTATGGCTTAGGGTTTTGGGTTTAGGGTTTAGGGTTTAGGGTTTATGGTTTAGTGTTTAGGGTTTGGGATTTAGGGTTTAGGGTTTAGGGTTTAGGGTTTTGGGTTTGGGGTTAAGGTTTGGGGTTAGGTTTTAGGGTTCAGGGTTTAGGGTTTAGTGTTCAAGCTTTAGGGTTTACGGTTTAGGGTTTAGGGTTTAGGGTTTTAGGGTTTAGGATTTAGGGTTTTGGGTTTAGGGTTTAGGGTTTAAGGTTTTGGTTTAAGGTTTGGGGTTAGGGTTTAGCGTTCAAGGTTTAAGGTTTAGCATTCAAGGTTTAGGGTTTACGGTTTTGGGTTTAGGGTTTTGGGTTTAGTGTTTAGGGTTTAGGGTTTAGGTTTTGGGGTTTTGGGTTATTGGTTTAGGGTTTAGGTTTTAGGGTTTAGGGTTTGGGCTTTAGCGTTTCGAGTTTTGGGTTTAGGGTTTAGGGTTTAGGGTTTAGTTTTTAGGATTTAGGTTTTTAGGTTTTAGAGTTTGGGTTTTATGGTTTAGGGTTTAGAGTTTAGGGTTTAGGGTTTAGGTGTTTAGGTTTTTGGGTTTGGGATTTAGGGTTTAGGGTTTAGGGTTTAGGGTTTTGGGTTTGGGGTTAAGGTTTGGGGTTAGGTTTTAGGGTTCAGGGTTTAGGGTTTAGCGTTCAAGCTTTAGGGTTTACGGTTTAGGGTTTAGGTTTTAGTGTTCAGGTTTTTAGGTTTTAGGGTTTGGGTTTTAGGGTTTAGGGTTTAGGGTTTAGGGTTTAGGGTTTAGGCTTTAGGCTTTAGGCTTTAGTGTTTGAGGTTTAGGGTTGAGGGTTTTGGTGTTTAGGTTTTGTGGTTTGGTTTTTTGGGGTTAGGGTTCTGGGTTCTTGGTTTAAGGTTTGGGTTTAGGGTTTAGGGTTTAGTTTTTTGGGTTTAGGATTTAGGGTTTAGGGTTTAGGTGTTTAGGTTTTAGGGTTTAGAGTTCTGGGTTTAGGGTTTAGGATTTAAAGTTCGGGGTTAGGGTTTGGGGTTAGGGTTCCGTATTTAGGGTTTAGCGTTTAGGGTTTAGGGTTTCGGGTTTAGGGTTTCGGGTTTAGGTTTTAGGGTTTTGGTTTTAAGGTTTAGGGTTCTGGGTTTAGGGTTTAGGGTTTAGGGTTTAGGGTTTGGGTTTTTGGGTTTAGGGTTTAGGTGTTTAGGGTTTAGGGTTTAGGGTTACGGGTTAGGTTTTCGGGTTTAGGGTTTCAGGTTTAGGGTTTCCGGTGTAGGGTTGGGGTTTGGGTTAATGGTTTAGGGTTTAGGGTTTAGGGTTTGGGGTTGAGGATTTTGGGTTTACGGTTTCAAGTTTTGGGTTTTGGGTTTTGGGTTTAGGTTTTTGGGTTTAGGGTTTCGGGTTTAGGGTTTAGAGTTTAGGGTTTCAGGTTTCGGGTTTCGGGTTTTGAGTTTAGGGTTTAGGGTTTAAGGTTTAGGGTTTAGGGTTTAGGGTTTAAGGTTTGGGGTTTAGGGCTTCGGGTTTCGGGTTTAGGGTTTGGGGTTGCGGTTTAGGATTTAGGGTTCTGGGTTTAGGGTTAAGGGTTTAGGGTTTAGGGTTTAGCGTTTTGGGTTTCATTTTTAGGGTTTAGGGTTTAGGGTTTAGGGTTTAGGGTTTAAGGTTTAGGGTTTGGGGTTAAGGTTTGGGGTTAGGGTTTAACGTTCAAGCTTTTGGGTTTTCGGTTAATGGTTTTGGGTTTTGGATTTTAGGGTTTAGGGTTTAGTGTTTAGGGTTTAGGGTTTAGGATTCGGGGTTAAGGTTTGGGGTTAGGGTTTAGCGTTCAGGGTTTAAGGTTTAGCGTTTTAGGTTTGGGGTTTACGGTTTTGGGTTTAGTGTTTAGGGTTTAGGGTTTAGGTTTTAGGGTTTTGGGTTGTTGGTTTAGGGTTTAGGTTTTAGGGTTTAGGATTTATGGTTTAGGGTTTAGGGTTTACCGTTTCGGGTTTCGGGTTTAGGGTTTGGGGTTGAGGATTTAGGGTTTAAGGTTTATGGTTTAGTGGTTAGGCTTTTGTATTTAAGGTTTAGGGTTTAGGTTTTTAGGTTTTAGAGTTTGGGTTTTAGGGTTTAGGGTTCTGAGTTTAGGGTTTGGGGTTCAGGGTTTAAAGTTTGGGGTTAGGGTTTCGTATTTGGGGTTTAGCATTTAGGGTTTAGGGTTTTGGGATTAGGTGTTTAGGTTTTAGGGTTTGGGTTTTAAGGTTTAGGGTTTAGGGTTTACGGTTTAGGGTTTGGATTTTTGGGTTTAGGGTTTAGGGTTTAGGTGTTTAGGGTTTAGGGTTTAGGGTTACGGATTAGAGTTTCAGGTTTAGGGTTTCGAGTTTAGGGTTTTAGATGTAGGGCTTAGGGTTTGGAGTTAAGGGGTTAGACTTTGGGGTTTAGGGCTTAGGTTTTACGGTTTAGGGTTCAGGGTTCAGGATTTAGGGTTTAGGGTTTCAGGTTTAGGGTTTTGGGTTTTGGGTTTTGGGTTTAGGGTTTAGGGTTTAGGGTTTGGGGTTTAGGGTTTCAGTTTTCGGGTTTTGAGTTTAGGGTTTAGGGTTTAGGGTTTAGGGTTTAAGGTTTGGGGTTTAGGGTTCGGGTTTCAGGTTTTGGGTTTAGGGTTTGAGGTTGGGGTTTAGGATTTAGAATTTACGGTTTTGGGTTTGGGGTTTGGGGTTAGGGTTTGGTGTTAGGGTTTAGGATTTAGGGTTTAGGGTTGAGCGTTTTGGTGTTTAGGTTTTAGGGTTTGGTTTTTAGGGATTAGGGTTCTGGGTTTAGGGTTTAGGGTTTAGGATTTAGGGTTTAGCGTTAGCGTTTCGGGTTTAGGGTTTAGGGTTTAGGGTTTAGGATTTAGGGTTTAGGGTTTAGGTTTTAGGGTTTAAGTTTTCAGGTTTTAGGGTTTGGGTTTTAGGGTTTAGGGTTTAGGGTTTAGGGTTTAGGTTTTAGGGTTTAGGGTTTGGGGTTAAGGTTTGGGGTTAGGGTTTAGCGTTCAGGGTTTAGGATTTAGCGTTTAGGGATTAGGGTTTACGGTTTAGGGTTTAGGGTTTCGGGTTTAGTGTTTAGGGTTTTGGGTTTAAGGTTTAGGGTTTAGGTATTAAGGTTTTAGGGTTTAGGTTTTAGGGTTTTGGGTTACGGGTTTAGGGGTTACGTTTTAGGGTTTAGGGTTTAGGGTTTTGGGTTTAGTTTTTTGGGTTTAGGGTTTAGGGTTTTGGGTTTGGGGTTTGCGGTTAGGGTTTAGGGTTAGGGTTTCAGGTTTAAGGTTTCTAGTTTAGGTTTTCGGGTTTTGGGTTTCGGGTTTAGGGTTTAGGGTTTAGGGTTTCAGGTTTAGGGCTTTTCGTTTTGGGTTTAGGGTTTGGGGTTTGGGGTTAGGGTTTGGTGTTAGGGTTTAGGATTTAGGGTTTAGGGTTTAGGGTTTTGGTGTTTAGGTTTTAGGGTTTGGGTTTTAGGGTTTAGGGTTCTGGGTTTATGGCTTAGGGTTTTGGGTTTAGGGTTTAGGGTTTAGGGTTTATGATTTTTTGTTTAGGGTTTAGGATTTAGGGTTTAGGGTTTAGGGTTTAGGGTTTGGGGTTAAGGTTTGGGGTTAGGGTTTAGCGTTTAGGGTTTAGGGTTTAGCGTTCAAGCTTTAGGGTTTACGGTTTAGGGTTTTGGGTTTAGGGTTTTAGGGTTTAGTGTTTAGCGTTTAGGGTTTAGGGTTTAAGGTTTGGGTTTAAGGTTTGGGGTTAGGGTTTAGCGTTCAGGGTTTAAGGTTTAGCGTTCAAGGTTTAGGATTTACGGTTTTGGGTTTAGGGATTTGGGTTTAGTGTTTAGGGTTTAGGGTTTAGGTTTTGGGGTTTTGGGTTTAGGTTTTAGGTTTTAGGGTTTGGGCTTTAGCGTTTCGGGTTTCGGGTTTAGGGTTTAGAGTTTAGGGTTTGGGGTTTAGGGTTTAGTTTTTAGGATTTAGGTTTTTAGGTTTTAGAGTTTGGGTTTTAGGTTTTAGGGTTTAGGGTTTAGGGTTTAGGTGTTTAGGTTTTTGGGTTTGGGTTTTAGGGTTTAGTGTTCTGGATTTAGGGTTTAGGGTTTAGGGTTTAGGGTTTAGGGCTTAGGGTTTTTACGTTCTGGGCGTAGTGTTTAGTGGTTCAGGTTTAGGGTTTCGGGTTTAGGGTTTCGGGTTTAGGGTTTCGGGTTTAGGGTTTACGGTTTAGGATTTCGGGTTTGGAGTTTTGGGTTTAGGGTTTAGGGTTTAGGGTTTAGGGTTTCCGGTTTCGGGCTTAGGGTTTAGGGTTGAGAGTTTAGGGTTTAGGGTTTTGGGTTTAGGGTTTTGGTGTTTAGGTTTTAGCGTTTGGGTTTTAGGGTTTAGGGTTCTGGGTTTATGGCTTAGGGTTTTGGGTTTAGGGTTTAGGGTTTAGGGTTTATGGTTTAGTGTTTAGGGTTTGGGATTTAGGGTTTAGGGTTTAGGGTTTAGGGTTTTGGGTTTGGGGTTAAGGTTTGGGGTTAGGTTTTAGGGTTCAGGGTTTAGGGTTTAGCGTTCAAGCTTTAGGGTTTACGGTTTAGGGTTTAGGGTTTAGGGTTTTAGGGTTTAGGATTTAGGGTTTTGGGTTTAGGGTTTAGGGTTTAAGGTTTTGGTTTAAGGTTTGGGGTTAGGGTTTAGCGTTCAAGGTTTAAGGTTTAGCATTCAAGGTTTAGGGTTTACGGTTTTGGGTTTAGGGTTTTGGGTTTAGTGTTTAGGGTTTAGGGTTTAGGTTTTGGGGTTTTGGGTTATTGGTTTAGGGTTTAGGTTTTAGGGTTTAGGGTTTGGGCTTTAGCGTTTCGGGTTTTGGGTTTAGGGTTTAGTTTTTAGGATTTAGGTTTTTAGGTTTTAGAGTTTGGGTTTTATGGTTTAGGGTTTAGAGTTTAGGGTTTAGGGTTTAGGTGTTTAGGTTTTTGGGTTTGGGATTTAGGGTTTAGGGTTTAGGGTTTAGGGTTTTGGGTTTGGGGTTAAGGTTTGGGGTTAGGTTTTAGGGTTCAGGGTTTAGGGTTTAGCGTTCAAGCTTTAGGGTTTACGGTTTAGGGTTTAGGTTTTAGTGTTCAGGTTTTTAGGTTTTAGGGTTTGGGTTTTAGGGTTTAGGGTTTAGGGTTTAGGGTTTAGGGTTTAGGGTTTAGGCTTTAGTGTTTGAGGTTTAGGGTTGAGGGTTTTGGTGTTTAGGTTTTATGGTTTGGTTTTTTGGGGTTAGGGTTCTGGGTTCTTGGTTTAAGGTTTAGGGTTTAGGGTTTAGGGTTTAGTTTTTTGGGTTTAGGATTTAGGGTTTAGGGTTTAGGTGTTTAGGTTTTAGGGTTTAGAGTTCTGGGTTTAGGGTTTAGGATTTAAAGTTTGGGGTTAGGGTTTGGGGTTAGGGTTCCGTATTTAGGGTTTAGCGTTTAGGGTTTAGGGTTTCGGGTTTAGGGTTTCGGGTTTAGGTTTTAGGGTTTTGGTTTTAAGGTTTAGGGTTCTGGGTTTAGGGTTTAGGGTTTAGGGTTTAGGGTTTGGGTTTTTGGGTTTAGGGTTTAGGTGTTTAGGGTTTAGGGTTTAGGGTTACGGGTTAGGTTTTCGGGTTTAGGGTTTCGGGTTTAGGGTTTCCGGTGTAGGGTTGGGGTTTGGGTTAAGGGTTTAGGGTTTAGGGTTTAGGGTTTGGGGTTGAGGATTTTGGGTTTAGGGTTTCAAGTTTTGGGTTTTGGGTTTTGGGTTTTGGGTTTAGGTTTTTGGGTTTAGGGTTTCGGGTTTAGGGTTTAGAGTTTAGGGTTTCAGGTTTCGGGTTTCGGGTTTTGAGTTTAGGGTTTAGGGTTTAAGGTTTAGGGTTTAGGGTTTAGGGTTTAAGGTTTGGGGTTTAGGGCTTCGGGTTTCGGGTTTAGGGTTTGGGGTTGCGGTTTAGGATTTAGGGTTCTGGGTTTAGGGTTAAGGGTTTAGGGTTTAGGGTTTAGCGTTTTGGGTTTCATTTTTAGGGTTTAAGGTTTAGGGTTTAGGGTTTAGGGTTTAAGGTTTAGGGTTTGGGGTTAGGGTTTAACGTTCAAGCTTTTGGGTTTTCGGTTAATGGTTTTGGGTTTTGGATTTTAGGGTTTAGGGTTTAGTGTTTAGGGTTTAGGGTTTAGGATTCGGGGTTAAGGTTTGGGGTTAGGGTTT